>NC_057832.1:101283575-101586605 GCF_910594005.1 Cervus elaphus | reverse complement strand
GGGTGGGCTGGGCCAGGAGACTGCTCCACGCACCTTGAGCATACACACCCCTCTCACACAAGCACTGCACACACACACACACACCACCATCCCCAGACCCACACTGGACACTCACACATACATGCACCACACATGCACACATCCTGCCCACACACACCGCACACACTACACACTCTCACCCATACCCCAGAACACATACCACATCCACACACACTAACCCACACACGTACATTACACTCACCTGTCTCACACCCTCCACATCTACAACCACCAACCCCACACACGGCACTCACACATACACATACCCACTACACCACACCCTCCCACACACACACGCATAGCACTACAAGGGGTTGTGCCTCCAATAAACACAGGTGGAAAACCGCCTCCTGAACAAGCTGAAAGAGTAAAATATAAAAAACCTGCAGTCTCCGGGGCTGTTGGGCATTCAGACCTGAATAAGGTCTGGAGCTCCTGATTTTCAGGTGACCTTAGGGAACCCTGAATATTCATTGAGAGGACTGATGCTAAAGCTGAAGCTTCAGTACTTTGGCGACCTGATGCGAATAGCTGACTCATTGGAAAACACCCTGATGCTGGGAAAGAAGGAGGTGACAGGAGAAGGGGGTGACAGAGGTTAGATAGTTGGATGGCATCATTAACTCAGAGGACATGAGTTTGAGCAAACTCCGGGAGATGGGGAAGGACAGGGAAGCCTGGCGTGCTACAATCTATGTGGTCGCAGAGAGTCGGACATGACTGAGTAACAGAATGATAACAGGGAACTCCAGCCTCCACTTCCCATCAGAATCAAAGCGATTTCTGTCTGCTGCCCAGGGAGAGACTCGTCTGGGCAGTGAGGTGGCCCCTCCCCAGCTGAGCCACAGCCCCGGTCCTGCTCCCATCTTGTTCTCCCTCTGAGGCGCTTTGACACCTTCCTGTCTCAGACAACCCTGTCCCGGGAGGACTCTCTCTTGCCTGGGCTCGGATAAGGCAGGTTATCTGTCCATCTGCTGGCCACTGACCTGTTTATCTTCTTAGGGCTCTCTTCCTAAAATAACCCGGGGTTATCTCAGCTGCCCAAGCACGCAGGCCTCCGGGCAGCCCCCCTCTCAGGGAGAGGGGCCGTTCATCACTGGCAGTTTTAAATGCCTTTCATCCAGGCCCGAATTCCACACATTATTAGGCCAAACTGGAGACCGTCCAGGAAGGACCGGCACCTCCACGCCCACCAGATCCCCAAACTGTAGGCCCTGCTCACAAGCCAGGCGGCCTCTCTCTCCTCCCGGCCAAGGTGGTCATGCTGCTCCCAGCGCGCTCACTCCAGCACCAGGAAGCTGGACACTCATCCTTGCGGACCCAGCCATCCCCTTAGAACTGGCAAGCTCAAGATCAAGCTCATCCTCTGGCTTCTTCCAAACCTCCCACCTCACCCACATTTCCTCCCATTCAGTCACGTCAAAACTCTCCTAGGCTCCTGGATTAAAATCTCAGGCACAGTCCAGCACCCTTCCCATCCCATCCTGGTGTTGCCCCCCCAACAGCACCACCGACCAAGTCCCCGTCCCTGTCCTTGCAGGCTGGAGCCCTCTGACAGAATCCCAGGGTTCTGGATTCCAAGCCCCTTCCACATGGCTGCCAGTCTTCAATTAGCATTTCACCCTGGCACCGTGCTGCTCATGAACCTTCCATGGCTCCCTGTTAATGGCTGAGGGCTTCCCAGGTTGCTCAGTGGTTAAAGAATCTGCCTGCAATGCAGGAGACACAGGAAATGCAGGTTTGATCCCTGGATTGGGAAGATCCCCTGGAGAAGGAAATGGCAACCCACTCCAGTATTCTTGCCTGGAGAATCCCATGGACAGAGGAGCCTGGCAGGCTGCAGTCCATAGGGTTGCAAAGAGTCAGACTTGACTGAAGTGACTGAGCATGCAAGGCCAAACACATTTGTCTGACTCACAAGGTACACCCGCGCTTACCTGACATTCACATCCCACTTGTCCAGTTAGGAGTATCTGCTCCAGGCCACCCAGACCCCTTACACCAGGGATACACACAGGCTCTTTGGGGCCTCCCTGCCTCAGGCTGACCCACTGACCAGCAATACCCTTCTGTTTCTCCTCCCCTCACCAGGAACCCCAATGCCTTCCAGTCCCAACTTTGCTAAGTCCTCTTCAAGGCTTTCCAGTCATTCATTTATTCAGCCAATGTTAGTTGAGCCCTTTTACCATGAATAAGGCTTTCACTGACTGGCCTCCCCTCTGAGCTCCAACAACACAAGTAATGCCCACCCCACACCTCCGCGCAGAATCCCTGAGGTCTTGCAGGGCATCACCATTACAGGTCTGTAGTCTGGACAGCTCAGTATCCCACTCCTTCTGTGCCCTACCTAGACCATGGCTCCTAGACTTGGGAATATTACATGCTGCAGGTGGTGGTTGTTTTGTTTCTGATCAGAGGGCCAGCACGGGGCTATCAGTTTTTTGTTTCATGATATAAAAACATTTTTTTTAATTACCGTGATTTCACAAACAAAAGCACATTTTAACACTCACAAAGTAGCACCAGGAAAATAGGAAGAACATCAACGCAGAAAAGGACACTCCTTGAAATTGAAGGAACTTAGCAGGATGGAAAAATTCACTGCGTTTTTCTTCTTCATTTCAGAAATAATCTCAGAATAAAAGGACAGTGCTTTCAAATGGATAAATCTAGTAAACCGGAAAATTCATTGTTTCTTTTTCTTCAGTTCTCAGAGGACAGGTGACTATTTTATCAATGCCTGTCCCAGTGTTCTGAAGCCTCTGTCTGCAGCTCCTCACCAGGTGAAAATAGTTCAAGTGAGCGGAATGAGGGGTGGATGTCTTTGTTCAGTTGTTGCCTGGAGAAGCCTCATGAGTCTCCTCTCACGAGATCCAGCCTGGAAGCCAGAGGCATGGCTGGCCAGGCAGTGGTGACCCCATGCCTTCGACTCTGTCTCAGGTTCTCAGACATATGACCCAAATTTTTGCTTCTCTGTAGGCAGACAGCTATTCTTGACACTGATTGCATCCCATTCTTGAGCAGTAAAATCCTAGAGCCTCAGGGGAGGCAGGTGGGATGGGAGCACCTGGCTGGTGGGACACAAGAAAATCCAATAGGTCACAGAAACAGATACCACCCCCACCCCCGACCCCCTGCCCCTGCCCCACCACAATGGCCTTGTGCTCCAAGCTGATCAGGAGCAGAGCTGGGGTCAGACCCCAGAGCCCCTGTCCCACACCTGGGATTCTACCCTCTCCAGGCCCTGTCTAAGCTGGGCTTCTTCAAGAAAGAAATACGACCGAAACCTCCATTTCTCAGCCCTGGACCATCCCACCCCCACCCCAGGCACTTCCATAAAAAAACCACTGCTGCCTGGAGGAGCAGGGAGAGAGGATTTTTCCAAAGGATGCATGTGTGTATTGTTGGGAGCCGCAAGCGTTTCGGTGAACTCCAGGTCACGGCACAGCCTGACAAATGGCAGGAAGTTTGGGACTTGGGCCTGACATTTTTTGCACAAAGGCCCTACAGCCCGGCCAGGTGAGCTGGGCTTGGGGACGGACACGGGGCCACCGCCCGCCACTTCCTGCCCTTTGTTGGCCCATGTGACAGCCTTCTCGAAAGGGCCTTTCTTTTGTGCCCGGCTCCCGTTCTTTATAGAGAGGAGTGTCTCAATATAGAAATGGGTGGGCCCCGAGTCAGCAGCAGGATGTGGGAATGCAGACTGGCAGGATGCCCACCGGCAGGGGCAGGATCGTCGAGTTCAAATAACGGGGCCATGGACTCCTGATAATAGCCTGTCGGGTATTTATATGCCCGACAAGACATTGCACAGGCTCCACTGGCACGTTTCAGGGGGTCAGGAGTCTGTCTGTGCATCAGCTCTCCTGTCAGCACCACCCTTTGCTTCTCCTGCCTGGGCTGCTTTCGTTTGATCATGGATCAGGTCTGCCGGGCCCAAACCCTCCAAGTCAGCGTGGGCTCCCAGAAGGAAGGGACCTTCCTTCTTGCCGTAGGAAAATCTTTGTTGTCAGCTTCCTCAGGGTTAGACTCTGTTTCTAGATAGCTTGCAGTGTGTCTGTGGGCATCAGTTCTCCGGTAGACCTTTTTAAGCTCCCAGTCTTCTTTAAAATAAAAAAGAAAATTTTTTTTTTTTTTAATTAAGCCACTCGGTAAATGGGACTTAGTTCCCTGACCAGGGGTTGAACCCATACCCCTTGCATTGGAATATTGGAATCTTAACCACTGGACTGCCAGGGAAATCCCACAGACTTTTCTTTGTTGTCCTCATTTGCGATGGAATCCTTTCTAGAAGAATCATACCCTCCTGATGCCTCAGAAGACATAGAACAGAATTTGAGTTTTTCAGAAATGATACAAAATAATCTACTTACAAAACAGAGACTCACAGACTTAGAGAACGAACTTATGGTTGCCAGGGGCGAAGGGATAGTTAGGGAATTTGGGACGGACAGGTACACACTGCTGTATTTAAAATGGATAACCAACAAAGACCTACTGTTATAGCACAGAGAACTCTGCTCAGTCTCAGCCTGGATGGGAGGGGGATTTAGGGGAGAATGGATACATGTACATGTATGACTGAGTCCTTTAGCTATTCCCCTGAAACTATCAAAACATTACCAGTTATACTCCAATACAAAGTAAAAAGTTAAAAGAAAAAAAAAAAAGCCACAAGAGACCTCATCTCACATCTGTCAGAATGGCTATGATTTTTAAAAAGACAAGAGTTGGCAAGGTTGTGGAGAAACTGGAACTCTTCTGGGTATTTATTCACATTAAATGTGTAAATGATATCTCAATAAAATTATGACAAAAAAATCTAAAAAAAAAGAATTTGAGTTTTTCTTGGGAACTCAGGGCCTTGGTTCGGCACCCTGTGGAAGCAGTAGAAAGGACCCTGGGCCAAGGAGAAAGGACTCACCTTCATGCCATTTCTCACCTCGCCTGGCTAGCTGTGCAAACTTCAGCAAGTTTCTTCACCTCTCTGGCTCTCAGAGTTAGCCTGATGACACCAAGTGTTGATCTTAATTCTCATCTTCTGTGGTTCCATTTGTTTTGGACCACGTGGTCATACAGTGATGTCAATGCAAAAGCTATTGAGGTACCTAAGGCCCTTTGACCCACACAAGATATCACAGCTGACTTGTCATAACAGTTTCTGGTAGATTGCTTTCTGGTATACCTGGTTTACTTTTTTTAAAAAGATAGCCTAAAGGTTAATTTTAGATTGCTGTTTACAGACACACCACTCTTTCAAGTTTGTGATTTTTTTTTTTTTAGGTTTCTGACTTCTTACACTGCAAGAATTATGTGCACATGAAGAGTTAACAGGCTCAGAGTAAATATACAAAGTCATGGATTTATATGTATCCTTTATGATATATTTCTGACTAATAAATGATTTTTTTTTTTTCCTTTCTTGACTCTGTTGCAGAGGGATGAAGTTATCAGAAAGGTGAAACCTGGAACAGCGCTTTTCCATATATTCCTATGGTGGCCTCAGGGAACATAGTAGAAGTTTAATAAATTTTTATTGAACCAGATAACCTCCCCTTCTACTCAGAATTCACCTAGAGTCGGCCTCATCCAAGTTTATTTTTGAGCTAAGGTGTGGGGTATGAACTCACCCGGCAGACCTGTTTGTTTGACAAAATCCTGCTCCTCCTACTACTTCCCACAAAACAGGGCATCCCTTCGATTCTTCATGGCCTCCTTCTTCCTTTTATGTGGAGCCCCGTCCATTATTCCCCCAGAAGGAAGGGGACAAGGCACTGATTATGTTTCCCCTCCTCAGATTGAGATTTGGAAACTCTGGATATTTCTAGAGGTTACATGGAGAAGCTCTAGGGAGGCAGAGCTCTAAAAGGGATAATAATGAACATCTACATAGATTTCAAAATGCACAGAGCACTTTTCCATGCTATAGTTCACTTAGTCAATCCTCCAATCCTGAGGTGGTATCCCCTGCACGTGGCGGCTTAACTGAGACCAGCCACAGCCGAGTAGTTTTGCAAGATTAATCTGGAAGCCCGGGGCTTTTCCCAGTGCATCCAACCTTCTTAGCTGGAGGGGTGGTAGGGATGTTGAGAGCTGGAGCTGGGGGTCACCTACTTCTTAGGGCAGGAAGACAGTTTTATTTGCATAGAGAGGGAGGAGAGGAGGAGATGGGAGGGAGGGAGTACAAGATGCTAAGGAAGACAAGAGCGTTCCCACTGGAATAAGGTTGTTTCTGGTGGATTCAGCCCGAGGAAGAACCCAGGATTTGGGAGCTGGAGATCAGAAGACTTGGGCAGGACTTTGAACTCTTCTCATCTCAGGGAAAATAAAACTCTCTGATCTCCTGGTCAATTCTGTTCTCTGCAAAAGGAGAATGATGACGATGACAAGAATAACAGCATGGAGGAGAATTCCTGCCCCCGTCCACCCTCACAAGGTAAACGTGAGGATAGATGTGAGCTGAGCATGTGGAGATGCTCTTACAAAGTAAATGTTAACATTCTGGTGGGTTGTCTTGTTTTCACTCACTCCACAGATAGTTACTGAACATTTACCATGCTCTGGGCACTGAGATAGACCCTGAGGACTCAGTGATGAAAAAAAAACATGGAACCTGTGACATGTGTCCTCCTGGGCCTCACTGCCCCTGCTTTGGTCCTGTTAGGCTATGGGGCCACCTCTTTAGGCATCAAGGTCCCCTTATCCATTTAACCATTGTCATAGGAATTAAGCGACTTCATTTATATAAAGCATGTACATCTAAGACTGCACCTGTCATAGAAGGAACGAACACTCCATAATCATTTTCTCTGAAAGGGCCCTTTAATGTCACAGCTCTCTCTAAACAAGATTAGGGTTTTTGTGCCCTGACCTCAGTCCCTGGCTAAAGGGACTTCACCCACACCACACACCGCCCCCTGCAACCCCATCAATGGAGATAAAGATAGGCCTCTGAACTCTGAAGTGTTCATGCAGTCTTGAGGGATATGTATGTATATGTGTGTGCCTCATTTATTGCCTTAACCTCTCCAAATAGAACATGGTTCCTGGCAGGTAGGGACTTAGTCAACCAGCCCCTTCTCCCCTGGGACAGGAAGGGACAGGCAAGCTGTCCATCTCATCAAGTCAGGGAGAAATCCCTCGCAGCTCTAGTTCTATTGAGTTTCTTTCTGGCTCATCACTGAAGTGTGAAGTATTCTGACAGCGCAGCAAGGAAGCGTCAGGAAGTGTTTGCGACACTGAAGGCAAAAGCGGGATAATTTAATAATCTAAGGAACATTGGCTACTCTGTTTTCTCAGACACAACCAGTTCAGGGGCAAAAATGGTCCACAGAGACTATAAACTGGCCAGTATTTTCCTGGATCCCTGCTCCCTGGGCCCTGCCCCGCCTCAGTCCCAGCCTATCACTAGTGAGCGTGCCATGGAAGAACACAGCTCTCCAGTCTGGCCACCGACGTCGTGCCCACCTGCCCTGGTGCAGGCCCAGATGGCACCTTTGTGCTAATAATTAGGAGAGGGGCCCTCGTGTTCTGGGCAGGCCACGCCCACTCCAGCTCAAGCTCCCCCGCTGTGTGGCAGCCCTCCTGGTTCCTGCCATGATGGCTGCTTCTCCATGCTGCTGATGCTGCTGCCTACAGACCTGCTCTCTGCCCTGATGGAACCTCTGGCCATCGCAGCCTGGGCCACTCACGCTTCCTGCTCTCTCGGTGCCTAGTGTCTCTTTTTGGTTTTATTTTCTTTGTGATTCAGCCCCCTCTGTATGGGAGCTTGGAAACAGGTATTTGCTGACCTCGGAGTTGAAACTTCTCCGAATGGGTGGTTAAGACCTTGCCTTCCAATGTGGGGGATGTGGATTTGATCCCTGCTCAGGGAGCTAAATTCCCACCTGCTTCATGGCCCAAAAACAAAAACAGAAAACAGAAACAAAAATGTAACAAATTCAAGAAAGACTTTAAAAATGGTCTACATCACACACAAAAAAAATTTTTTTAATTGAAAAAAAAAAAAGAACTGAAACCTCTCTGGCCTGGCCTGTTGTTCTAGAACCTGAGTGATGTGCATGATTCTATTCTTCCCTAGGATGTTTCCTGCCAGGAAGCTCCTGGACTCTCATGGGTGTCAAGGCCTCTCTCTTCTAGACCTAGGTCCTGGTGCAGACACAGTCTGGCTATTGGCAGAGCCCAGTCAGAGTCTCTATTTTACAGTTGCCTTCCATGCCTGCAAACCCATCTGTAGTACCTCTGTTGAATCCCTTTCAGACAGATAGGCCCTCCTGGGACCATCCATTTGACCTTTTAAATTGCCTTCACTGCTAGAAAGTTCTCCCTACGTTCACTTGACAATTCTTTGTAGAAGCCATTCCTTAGTCCCAGACCCAGCCCTCTATTCTGGGGACAGACCGAGTGGGGTCTCTGCTCACACAGAATTTAAATCTAAATTGGGGATGCAGAGGTAGAGAACACACAGAATACAAATGATAATGAGATGTTTAAAAAAAAACAGCTTGACGACAAGGAAGCTCCAGGAGGCAGATGGTGATGCCTCTGAGGCTTCTCTGAGGAGGTGGTGTTCAGGGTGGAGACCTGGGCCACTGGGGACCAGACGGATCAACCATGGGGATGGTAAGGACAGAGGCTCCAAGAGCAGAAGATTGAATCTGGGAAGGAAGGCCCATGGGGCTGGAGCAGGCGCTGGGAAGGGACCTTGGCTTCACTTTGCAAAGGACGTGAGGCAGTGGGGTGGAAAGAAATGGGGACTGTTGTTGTTCGGTCACTCAATCATGTCTGACTCTTTGCAACCCCATGGATTGCAGCACACCAGGCTTCCCTGTCCTTCACCATCTCCCAGAGTTTGCTTAAACTCATATACATAAAGTTGGTGATGCCATCCAACCATCTCATCCTCTGTCGTCCCCTTCTCCTCCTGCCTTCAATCTTTCCCAGCATCAGGGTCTTTTCCAGTGCGTCGGCTCTTCATATCAAAGTCTTGGAGCTTCAGCTTCAGAGTCCTCACTTTACAAGGAATCCTTCCTTTTTAGGGCAAAAACTGTCACCATCTCCACCAGCAACATACTTCTTACCTCTCACCAGCTGATCCTTCTACCCAGTACACCCTTCCACCCCAGCCTTGTGGCCCTGGGGAATTCCTCCTTAACTGTGAGATCCCATTCAAAATTTCCCACCTCTGCAGGCAGAGGTGACTGCTCCTCCCTGTCCTCTGAGGAGCTTTGTCCCCTCTGCTGGACACTTCTCCCACTCCTCAAGGTGACACGAAGAGAGTGAGCTTGGAGGCAGACCCAGCCTGGTCCCACCCCAACAGCTGTGTGGCATGGGATATTCATTTCCTCTGTTGTTGTTTAGTCGCTCAGTCATGTCCTACGCGACCCCGTGGACTGTAACTCACCAGGCTTCTCTGTCCATGGGATTTTGCAGGCAAGAATACTGGAGTAGATAGCCATTTCCTTCTCCAGGGGATCTTCCCGACCCAGGGATCGAACCCATGTCTCCTGCATTGGCAGGCGAATTCTTTACCACTGAGCCACCAGGGATTTCCCAGGGCTGCTCTAGTAAAGGACGCAAACTGGGTGGCTTAAATCCCAGAAATGTAGGTACTGTCTCACAGTTCTGGAGGCCAGAAGTCTGAAATCAGGGTGTTGGTAACGTGGATTCTTTCTGCAGATTCTGGGGAAAACCTGTCCCTGCCTCTCAACTAGCTTCTGGTCATGGCTGGTAACCTTGGCCTTCCTTGGCTGGTAGACACATGGCTCCAATCTCTGCCTCTGTCTTCACATGTCTTCTCCCACGTATCTATCTTCACCTGGTTCTCTCCTCTTTGTCTCTCTCCTCGTCTTAAAAGTTCACCAACTATGTGGGATCAAGGGCCCATCCCATTCCAGTGTGAACTTATTTTAGCTTAATTACATCTACAACCACCCTATTTCCAAAGAAGGTTGCTTTTCAGATACTGGGGGTTAGGACTTCAACATTTTTTTGGTGGGGGGAAACACAATTCAACCCATAACACCTGGGTAAGCTTAAACTGCTTCCTCCTCTCTCAAACAAATTTAAAAAGTATCTTCCTTCTAACACAGAGATTAAATGAGCTAATGGGTGGCTAAACTTGCCATGGTGCATACCAAACCTTCAAAAATGTAGCTGCTGATGTTAATAATAGCTGGTCTGTCCATTACGAGTTCTTCCAGGTGGACATCATGCCTTATTCCTTTTTCTTTTTAATCCTCAGTGTCTAGTGCAAAGTTTGTGCTCAGAAATTTTTGCTGTCTGAATGAGCTGCTGCCATTTTAAAGGCAATGTTAAGATCAAAGGAGTGATTTTGAACATCTCTGTCCCCATCAAAGAAAATGTATTGGGAGAATTAGGCAATGGTTCAAACTTTCTTGGATAAGTTTTTAATGAGCTCTGGATGCCTAAAAGGTCTCTTAAAATTTATTAAATTATTAAATCAAAAAATGCCTCCAAATTATTATCTCAAAGTAGCTCCAAATTAGTCTCAAAAAGCCTTTTTAAAAAATTCTTTGACAGACAGGGAGAAATATTGTTAATTAATCTTTTAATTAATACTTACCATAAGCAATATATCAGTCCTAGAGAAAATTTAGGAGGCAGCAATGCTGTCTTTTTTATGTGCTGCCTGTACTTTTTATGGTTCACTGTGGCCCTCTGTGTTATTAATATGATTGGTATAATTATGTACATTTGTAAAAAGCTTTGGAGCACAATTTTATTATCTTAAGTGATTATAAAGGTTTATGGTTCTTTGCTCTTATGACCTCTCCAGTCATATTCGTGTTTTTTGAGGCCAAGTCTTTATTTCAGAGTGTAACCTCCAACTGCAGCATTATTTTTATGGAGAAAATGGGATCTGCTTTACAATGACTCATTGAACTGTTAGTTTCCAGGGACAGAGAATAGAGAAAAATGATAAAAGTGATAATTCTCTTTTAAAACTTAAGTTCACGCCCCCCCCCCAACTTACTTCCCTATCCCCCACTCTCCAACCCAGGCTGTCTCTGGGTACAGGCTGAATTAACTGAAACAAGATGCATCTCAAACCCATCCCAAGTAGTAGCTCTTTTTGAGCAGGATTCAAGATTTCTGTTATATTCATCTTGAGGTCCAGTTTCTTTCACAGCCTGTGCTCATGGTGGGCTTAGTAAATGCTGGATTTTAATTGATGGCCTGCTATATTATTGAATATCCCAAGTAAAGTCTCGGTGGCACTAGTGGTAAAGAACCCGTCTGTCAATGAAGGACACATAAGAGACACGGATTTGATCCCTGAGTCGGGAAGATC
This sequence comes from Cervus elaphus, assembly GCF_910594005.1. Classification (NCBI taxonomy): domain Eukaryota; kingdom Metazoa; phylum Chordata; class Mammalia; order Artiodactyla; family Cervidae; genus Cervus; species Cervus elaphus. The sequence continues at coordinate 101,575,252 of NC_057832.1, read as the reverse complement.
CCCTGGAGGAGGAAATGGCAACCACTTCAGTATTCTTGCCTGGAGAACCCCATGGACAGAGGAGCCTGGCGGGCGATAGTCCATAGGGTCACAAAGAGTCAACATGACTAAAGTGACTCAGCACAGATCCACAGGCAAGGTCAACACATAAAAAAGCATATATAATATATATTTTGTATCTGTTACATATTTTAGTTGTGATATAGATAGATAGATAGCTGACATAATTTTATAGCTAATATATACTTACTGCATATACACATATATATGTAACATATAGCCCAAACAGATTGCTTTTTCTTGCACATGCATAAAATAATCTCTGGAAGAATACAAAAGAAAGGAATAGCATTGGTTGTTCTGTGGGGAGGAGTATGAGTGGCTGGGGGAGAGGGTGAAGGGAGTAATCACTATATTCCATTTGGACTTTCTGAAACATGTGGATTGTTACCTATTCCAAAAAATGTTTTAAGTGCCTCTATGCCCAGAATCGATAGCTAGATAATCATTTTTGTCCTTGCTGACGCGTCTCTTCCTAAAGCCATAAACTATGTTTTTCAGGGAGGCACACAGGATTTCCATTAGAAACTGCTAAAAGTCTAGGATTATCACTTTCATTCATTCTTTATCTTCCAGGATCCCAGCTAAGTGTGATGTTCACCCTGGTCCCCAGAATTACTTGAGACAGAAGCCACCATCTTAGTGTTCATCATTTTTTCAATCAGCAAACTTTGGTGGAGGCTCTTCTAGGGCTGGGGAGCCGACAGTGGGTATAAAGCGACATCCTCCCTCAAAAGCCAGGGCAGAGGTAGGGGAGAGGGTGGGACCGACTCAGGTGCCACCGTTTATCATAGTTAAGCAAAAGCCCAATGTCGACATGAATAAAGCACCACAGGGGAGAGAAACTCAGGAACACAAACTTCAGGAAGAACTAGGAACCAGTGGTTCAGATGACTAAGAATCTGCCTGCAATCCAGGAGACCCAGGTTCAGTCCCTGGGATGGGAAGATCCCCTGGAGAAGGGAATGGCTACCCACTCCAGTATTCTTGTCTGGAGAATCCCATGGACAGAGGAGCCTGGTGGGCTACAGTCCATAGAGTCGTAAAGAGTCAGACATGAGTGAGAGACTAACACTTAACTAGGTGCAGTCTTACCTTGGGACAGAGCGACAAACCTCTGGGTTTTGACTCTCACACCCTTCTACACCTGTCACTATTTCTGGGTCTAGGGGGTGGACCCAGGGCTCCAGTAAAAACAGCACAGAAAGCGCATCTGTAAACTGTCCCCCCAAGGGTTCCAGGGTTTAAAACAATCTTGAGGTGCTCCATCATATGACATGGAGTGTTCATTCCTAGAGTTCAAATGATTTGCCACATCAACCTGTGCAAAGTCTGAAAGAGATTGATTAAATAAATAATAATGAGTAATAGCTACAAAGAGTGCTATATTTTTCAAACCTCAACAATTTTTGCCTCCCCAGCTGCTTTGAAACCTCTCTGAAAAAGAGTTAGGGCTGATACATTCTCCCCATTTTGTAGATAAAGAAACTAACACTTTCTGATCAGAGAATTCCCTGATGTCATGAGCTAGTTGATGATAAAACAAAGAACAGAAATACAACTTTCTGTTGTTGTGTTTTTTTCAACTTATCTCTGGAATTTTATTTGTTTATCCAACGAGTCTTCATTGAGCCCTACCATGGCCAGACACCATGCTAGGCCCTGGGATATAAGAGGGGTCACGGAGAGAGAGGGTCACGGCCTTGTGTGTAGTCAGGAAGCCCAAAACTGCACACAGAGAAATAAACAAGAAATGCATGAGCCATCCCTGCTATGAAGGAAGAGGAGTTGGGACAGAACTCCTTAAGCACTGGGATTCTTTGAACCTGGGATAAAACGTCAGGATTCTTTCCAGTTTGAGCAGAGCTCTGCATGGTCTCCCTGCTGTGCAGAGGCAGACCCTACCACCTCAGCTGTGCACTCTGAGTGTGTAAGTGTTACCAGAATGCCCTGGTGACAGGGGAAAAACAATGCTTCAGAGGTTGATGAGGTCATGGGAACCTTCAGAGCTACATCCCAGCCCTGTCCCGTAGCTGTTGTTCATCCAGCTTGTTTATCTTTGTGGGTCTGCAGCTCTGTCTCCATAGTTTCACTCACCTCTGTAGCAAGGAAGAAGGATACCTGGGTGAGATACCTTTCCCCAAGACCTAAGTCCCCCCCAGATGGAGTGTATCCCCCAAGAGCAGAAGTGATAATGGGGTTGGATAATCCTAGATTTTATGAATCAAGGAAGAGTGAATAAAAAACTTTAACAAATACCAACCAGTTAAGGCAGTTTGGAAGATCCTTGGGTGTGAGAAAGGGGAACAGTGATACAAAAACACCGGGGGTAAAAAAAATACACTGAGGGTGCTACAGCAATTCTGACTTTTGCAGATGGAGCAAGAAACCCTGAGATGTGAAGAGTCTGCTGATTAAATGAAAAGTTCTTGCACGTGTTTAATTTAAACGCAGGCATGGTCTACAGCTCTTGTATACTGTATCCTGAGGTATCAGTAACAGAAAACTAAGTCAGGCTAAATCTATGCCAATTTTTATTTGGGTTTGAATGGGCTTCTTTGGGGATACAGGGAGTGTGGGTTTTAACAAGTGTAGGAAGGGTCTTGTGGTGAACCAGTCATTTCCTGAATTGAGAAAAACACCAGTTGCCTGCTACACCCGCATTGTATGTTTTAGATTGCTCCTAGGAGCAGATATTTCATCTTCATCATATTTATGAGACATGTCAGGCAAGATTTTAGTACAATAAATATCACTTTTCATTCATGTATGTTTTCATTTTCTGAAAAGTGTAATGATTGTAGGAGTCAGGCTGCTGGATCTGAATCCTGCCTCCACTACTCAACACCTGTGTGATCTTAGGTCAGCTACTTCATTTCCATGAACACCTCAGTTTCCTTATCCATCAAATGGGGTACAACACTTGATCTTAGCCAAGGGCCTAGAAGCGAGGAGCCTGGTGTGCTGCAGTTCATGGGGTTGCAAAGAGTGGGACACGACTTAGCAACTGGAGGACAACAACAAAGCCTGATTTTGCAGCCTGCAGCCTGGCCTGCCTAGAGGCAACCACGGTGGGAAAACCTGTCATTCTGGGGCAGGACCCGCTTTTCTGACCCAGAATGAGGGCTTCTGAGGGGGGAACTGTCTGCTGAGGAGCAGCATGAGCTGCTGTTGACTGTTGAGCAATCGCCCTGTTGCCCCTGCTCCTCCCAAGAGAGGTGAGAAGTGGAGCAGTTCTTTGTTGACCCAAGAATATGACCCTCCGTTTATTGAGTGGGAATACTCCCTCACAGTCTCACGGTGATTCTGCAAGATTCATGTTATTATTTATGTTATAGAAAAAAGAGGCTCGGGCTCAGAGAGGTTAAGTAAAAGCCCAAGGTCACAGAGCTATTAAATCACAGAACAAAGATTCAAATTGCCACTGACTCACTCGAAGGCCATTTCTCATCTGCCAATCCCACAGCTTCAGCAATGAAGCTTCTTTGCCTGAGATCACTCCTTCCATCTCTGCTTCACCTCCCATCTCCTGGAACTTCTTCCCTTGAATGGGCTTCTTCCTCTTGGCTCACAATCACGGGCGCCTCTTCAATTTTAATACATCAAACACTCAAATACAAACAAACCTTTCCTTCAACTCCACATTTTCCCTCCTCCCGCACTCAACACCTCTGTTTCCTCATGTCCATACACTTCCCTAAGTTACTGCAAGTCAGTTCAGATCACTCTAGATGAGATTCCCAGTGACTCTCTCATTGCCAGATCCAATCCGTAAGTTTCAGTTTTTGCAGCAGGTGACACTAGACCATCTTATTACTACAATATCCACTTCTCTCTGTTTCCATGGCACCCTTCTCTCTTGGTTACCCCTGCTGCTGCTGCTGCTGCTGCTAAGTCGCTTCAGTCGTGTCCGACTCTGTGCGACCCCAGTTCCCCGTCTCCACTTCCTCAGCCTATTCCATGAAAGCTGAAAGGCTCTGCCTCCAGCTCCTTCTCACAGCAGAGCCTCCCAGGGTAATATCCACGGCCATGTCTCCACCCCTGCCTGCACACCGGTGGCTCTCCAATCTCTTTCCTGTCCCGACCTCAGTGTCACAGATGGAGCTTCAGTGTCACAGATACAACTTCTAGACATGGCCCCTGAGTGCCTCAGGGGTCTTCAGAGTCAGCACATTCAAAATAGGACTCTTCTTTTTCTATTCCCAAACTTGCTGCTATGTTCTCCACCTCAGTTAGTGACATTAAACCTTGGTACTTGGATAATTCACGCAGTAACCCAAGTGAGCCTAGACTCCTTCCATGGCTCCATGCCCTCAAGATACTACACATAACACGTCCACATTCATCCAGTCACCAAGTCCTATCAATTCTGCTCTCCAAATACCTCATGCATCAGGCCCTATAACTGAACATAGGTTTGACTGCTTGCCCTTCAACAGTCAATAAATGGAGAAGCAAGCTTCAAAGAGAAGAAAGATGCTTTATTCAGAAAAGCCAGCAATCTGGAGAGAAAGTGGACTTGTATGCAGGGCCTGGCTCCAAAGATTCTACTCAGCCATGATAATTTTTAAAGGGAAAAAGGGGGAAACAATCTCAGTTAATTATTAAGGCAGGAGGTCAGATTCGCCATCATCTTTCCATTGTGTGCAGGCCTGTTGACCTCTCCCCATCTTCCTTGGGACTCTATCTTGCTCTGGGGATCTGCCTGCAACTGAATATTCTCTTACCCTCATGGTCCACCTGCAGATTTACTAAGCAGATGCTGGGGGTAGAGAGTCAGTCATTCTTTAACTATTTAATTCTTCTTTCTTATTCCTTCTAATCCAGAAAAGGAATCAACAGTTTAGGTAAGGCGTTGTGGATATTTAGAAAATCAGGAGCTAAAGTAAATGTTGCCTAAGGAGCTCATCTATACGATTAAGGTCTAAGGAAAATAGGGACAAACAAACAGCAAAAAGGCCAAGGAGCTGCCTACAGCGCCTCCTTGTCTTTCCCACCACCACTGTCTGAGCTCAGGCCCTGCAGGACTAAGTGCCTTAGCCTCCCAAAGCCCTGTGCTCACCTCCAGTCTCGAATCTACCCCCTGAGCCTTCTGTCCACTGCAGCTAGAGTGATCTCGCTCACTGGCAAGTTGGTCCTGTCTCCTCCAACTTCTGACCCTTTGGGGATTCTCCATTGTCTAAGAATCTCATCCCACCCACCTCTCCAGTCTCATCTTCCATCCCTGCCCGCACACCCTGAACTCTACTTAAGGTAAAACACTGGCCTACCGGCCCCTCTTCACTTTCACCCATTGCTCCACCTGTCCAAAGTGCTTTGCTTTTCATTCTTCTCCCGGTGAAGTCCTACGCCTTCTCCAAGACCCTGTTTCCTCCTCACAAGCCATTCCTGACCTCCCCAGGCGACGCTGAGTTTGTCCTGCTCTCTGCTTCCCACATGCCTGCTCATGACACTTGTTATAGCCTCTACAACACCTCAGCTATGTTTGTGTACAGGTGTTGCTTCTCCCCCAGGAGGGCCAAGGCTATTCTATCCACACTGTCATTCTTAGCACTGAGCACAGAGCCTGGCATTCTACGCTGCCAGTGTAGATGCTGTTGACTACTAATAGGTAAATGTATGATTTGGGGAAGAGGTGCCCAGTTTGAGCCCCAGCTGATATTCATAGAATCACAAAACTTAGCAGTCAGAGATAAATTCCAGCTTCAGAGATGAAATCCAAGCACGTCCCTATCTATTCAGCATTTGGGTATCAAGCACCTTCTTGGGGGTGGGGACCACTGGACTGGGCACTGAGATTCCAAGATGAATGAAATTCCAGCCTGGGCCCCCAGGGAACTGAGAGGTCAGGGATTAGAAAGCCAAAATAAGAGCATCCTTGGCACCTTATGAACAGTGATGTGGCCCCAGGATGGATGTGTGTGCTTTTATTTTTTATTGGTGGGTGTGAAAGCTGGAGGCTTTGTCCTAACTCTAGATGCAGACGTTGTGGTTGGAGATGAAAGTTTTTAGGATGAGGGTCAGGAAAACTTTATCAAATCTGCATTTAAGGATGAGGTCAGCAGCATCATTAAATTAAATGTGGGGCCAAGTATTATAACAACTAACTTTGACTGACAGGGACCATGGGAAAAGCCATTTTCAACCTGTGCCATAGATTTCTATGTAATACCTACCAGTTGGCATTCAAGTTTGCTTTCAGTATCTATATCTGTGTCTGTATCTATATTTATGATGTGATGTGCTATTCCGGGTGATCTGAGGAAGTGGGTGAATAAGAGATAACCCACATTAAGAAGCTGAAAGCATCTGTCAATGTCATAAATGAAAAAGACTGAGGAACCCTCATAAACTGGAGAAGAAATTGGACAGGAAACCTAGATGAAATGTGGGATCCCGGATAACTTCCTGTGCCAGAGAAAGTACATTAAAAAAAAAAAAAGGTTACAAAATTTGATTGAGGTCTTAATTAGTAAATAGTATTGAACTGATGTTAATTTTTTTTTTTTTGTCATTGTGCCATGTTTTCTTTAGACACTAATCTTAAAGGAAGCAATGTAAAGAATATTCAGGAACTCTTGTACTTTCCTTGTAACTCTCTTAGCCTAAAATTATTTCAAAATAATATGTTAATAAATATAATTGTCTAAAGCAAAAAAGAAAAACAGTTGAAAGTCTCCTAGGGGAGCTAATGCATGCTACATATAACGAAAATGTAATAAATCTCAGAAGGATGATGGACTAGCATCTAAAAGCACTTTCCTGGTGGTTCAGTGGTAAAGAATCTGCCTGCCAATGCAAGAGACACAGGTTTGATCTTTGGTTCAGGACGATCCCACATGCCGTGGAACAACTAAGCCTGTGCACCACAAACCTTTGAGCCTGTGCTCTGGAAGCTGCAACTACGGAGCCCACCTGCGGCAGCTACTGAAGACCGTGTTCCTAGAGCCCATGCTCTGCAATTAGAGAAGCCACCGCAATGAGAAGCCTGCACACACATCCCATCGTATTTATAGGGAACACACTCTGTCCTTCAACAGCTTGAGAGTAGTGCCCCCTGCCCCACTCATCACAACCAGAGAAAAGCCTTCACAGCAACGAAGACCTAGCATGGCCAAAAAATATATAAAAATAAATTAAAAAAAAGTTTTTTAAGTCCTTTGAGTTTTGACTTTCAGAGCCAGTGAACTAGGTTAGTGGAAGTGCTATCTTAAAGGGGGCCTAGGGCACAGGCTACAAGCCTGGAGCAGTTTTGTTCACTGACCACCGGTGATGTCCCTGCCTGGCCAGCCTCATTCCTGGAAACCCCATCTGCATAAGGTGAGAGGAGGACCCGCTGCTGCTGGCTACTGGGGATGGTCCAGGGCGCTTCTGATTTTGCCAAGTCTCTGGCTACAAAGAGCTGTCCCTTTCCTATGCCGGAGATGTCTGCTTTCATTTTAATTTTGCATGGTAATAGGACCAATCCCACATCATGTGAATTTGAAGTGTACACTCTCCCCTTGTGAGTATTAGAGTTAACATGCTCTTTTCTAGATTTTTGGAGCCACCGATTGAGTGCAAAATTACTGTTTTGAATCAGAGAGCACACAATACACAAATTTTTAAATCCCAACTTTTTAAACACACTGCTTGGTTTCAGAAAGAGAAACAAGCCTTTTGTTGGCACAGATATTAAGGGAACAGTACTAAAAAATATCAAAGATAGTCACACACACACACACCCCCACAGTATTCATGGGGAACACACTCTGTCTTTCCCATATGCGGCATGGAAAATGGGGCCAGAATGATCCTGCAGAAACTTCCTGAAGAAAACAGGCAGGTCAGCCATTCCCAAGCCCTAGCCTGCTGCCGCAGAAAACCCTAGCCAGGGTGCCTGCGCTTCCTTCTCTGCTCCAAAGATCCTGTGCCTTTAGGGCAGCGTAAGCGTGTAGCCCCCTCGAGGGGCTCGAGGAGTCCACTGGGCTGGGTCCTGGCCCGGGGCTGGGCTCTGGGGACACCCCTTCTTTCCCACCCCGGACCCATCTGGCAGAAAGACTCCATTTATCAACCCAGAAGTCGCTTGAGCCAAATCCTAGCGCAACCGCCTACCCACTATCCCCCAGTTAATCATCTTTCCCCTTCGGCGTCTGCTTCCCCTTCCCCCAAACCCAGCCCCGGAGCCACCCGTGAGCCTCCTCCGCAGGGGATTCCAGGATCTGCATCATTCAAGCAGCTTTTGAAAACAAAAACCACCTAACCGAGGGGGAGGTCTTTGTTCTTTCACCGGGTTTACTCGGTTTATGGAATTCAATTCCCACCCGTACCCCAGGTCTGCAAATTTCTCCTTCCAGTACTGGGTGCGGGGCCTCTTCATTCCTGCAGACTTATGTTCCTGGCCCTGTGCTAAGCACTCTCGCTGCATTTTATCTTAGATAAGTCTCATAGGAACCCTCTGGGCTAGGTGGTGTTAATCCTGTTTTACAGATGGAAAGAGCTGAGGTACATGGAATAACGTGCCCAGGGTTTTACAGCTAATAGATGGGCATAGAGAGGTTTTGAGCTCAAGTCGGTTTTAAATTGAAGCCCTAAATTTTCATTGTTGTTCTTAAAGGAGCAAGAGTAAGAACAATAATAATACTGAGCAAAGTATTTTCTCCAAACTACTTTCAGAAGCAGACCTGACAATTACCAGTTCTGTGATCTCCATCAAGTTTCTTAAGCCTTTTTCAGTCAATTCCATACCTACAAAACGAAGCTGAAAACATCGCTATTGCGAAGAATAAATGACTTAATATATGTAAAGCCCTTAGAACACCAAGTGGCACATATGATTAATCCTTCAATATTTTGTCTTGTTTTGCATTTCTTTTCCCATCACCTCCATTCACAAGTGAGGTCGGTTTAGAAAAGCTGAGCAACTAATTAGTCCAGATTGCTGGGTGCAGACCCTATGGTGCAAACCCTATAGCGCAGACCTGCTCATAAACCATGCGCGATGCTGACCCGCCCGCAAGTGAGTTGCACCTGGCAGGTAGGAGACGCGCTCCTCAGGCTTTGCAACAAAACGCTCTGCAGCCGGGAGGCCTGGAGCGCTCTTGGAGAACACACAGCCTTGGGGGCCTTCTAGCTCTGGATCTGAGCAAAGAGGAACTCGGCAGTGTTGGGGGGATCCCGCCAGACCCGCCTCAAAAGTATCGCGGGAGACACCTGCGCTCCCGGGCGGGCGGGCGGGCGGCCAGAGGGCCGGGGGCGGTCTGGTGCCGGGAATCACCCCAGCTACCGCGCCTTCCGGCGCTCACGCTCATATCCCCCCTCCCCTCCGCCCCGAGCAGCCCGCCAGGAGCCCGGAGCCGGGAGCCGAGAGCGGGGAGCTGGGAGCCGGGAGCCGGCCGCGCTCCCCCGCCCGCCGCGCGCTAGGGCGGAGTTTCCTCCTCGGCTCATTGTTCTCCGCCCAGCGCCGCCCCGCCCGCGCGCTCCTGGGGAAGGGGAGGGGAGGGGGCGGGGGCCGGCGCGGACGGGACCGGAGTCGCCGCAGCCGCCGGCCGGGCCGCAGCCGCGCAGACACCGCCCGCGACGCAGCCGCCTGCCGCTCCTCTGCCGCCTGGCTCGGCGCCTCGGCCGGCTCTGCCGCAGCGGCCGCGAGGAGGGGCCACCGGGGCGCGACTCGGGACGCTCGGGCCACCGCCCGGCCGTCGGAGCCACCGCCAGGCCTCGCGGAGAGGCGCCCACACGCTCCCGCCGTCCGGACCCTTGGCCAAGCCCGCAGCCACCTGCTCCGCGCCCGCGCCTAGGACATGATGCGCTCCGCGCTGGTGCTCTCGGCGCTTTTGCTGCTGCTGCCGCTGCCGCTCTTCGGTAATGGTGAGTGATGGTGGCTCGGGGTCCGCCGGGAGTCCCCTTGTGCCGGTGCGCCCCCGGCCAGGCCCGCTGCTGGGAAACGCGCCCTGCCTCGTGGCGGGACCCGGGAGCAGCCCCTGCGCGCACTACTAGCCGGGGCCACACGCGGAGCCCTGACCTTGCACCAGGCCCCTTCCCACTCCCGGAGAACGCCGCAGGTGCCGGGATCCGAGCGTGGGTCGTCCGGGTCTCCACGCGGGTGGAGTTGTGATGGGTTCTGTTCGGGCAAACGGGCGCGCCGGCGCTGAGTGGGCTCGCGGTCCTAGAGTCGGGACTTGGGACACCGCGAGCCTCCACGCTTCCGCTGGACCCCCAGCGTCTGGTCACTTTTTTCTCCGCGTTGGAGCCGGTAAGGGACGGTATTGTGTCGCCGTTAATTCCAGGCAGAGCGGCAGGCTGGGAGCTTATGAGGAAGTCCCCGAAGCAGGTGACAAACCTCCAGTAACGGCCTTTGAGGCCGTGTGTTTCGCGTTCTGTCGAGTGGTTTTTCCGAGCTTCGTGTGCTCACTCAGCTCACTTGAACCTGTGCTGGGGCAGGTGGAAAGGGAATAAGTGGATTTTCCACAATCCCAGACTCAGTGGGGCCCCTGCCTCCAGGGCACCAAGGGAACAACCCCCTTCTCTGTGCATGGCCAGGAAGGTGCGAGTTCCTCCCAGCACTTTGTAGAGCAAAGAATTTCTCTCTCATGAAACGGGCTTGGACTGTGCCATAGAAACACCTCCCCTATTTCTTCTAAAGGTGAAAATCTGGTGGGACAGGTACTGTCCCAGAGTCCCTAGGAACAGCTAGGAGTCTCAGCCCCAGGATAGAGAAGCATTTCTTTCTTGCCCACCTTGGCAGGTGTCTGCAGGGAGAAAGAGCCCTGTTTCCACTCTACAGTCGGCAGGACTGTGGTGAGTTGAGACAGAGAGGGGACCTTCTTCTTGGTAGGTGCTGCCTTTGGGACTAAAGTCTCAGGGGAAGGGTGGGGTGGCATGGCAGTGCAGTCTATTTTCTTCGTCACAGGGAACTTTGCTTGTGGGAAGGGGCTGGCGCTCAAGGAGCAAGTAGGTTTGGGCATCCTCCAGGGAGCGGCCCTGAGACTCCACAGGCTGGCCTGAAAAGAGTGAGTGGGTGAAGTGAAGGGGTGACGCCTGGAGGAGGGGTTCCAGTGTGAGGAACAGTCAGGACAGCTCTGAGGATGGCAGTCACCGCAGATTTGCACAACCTGCAGGGTTGAGAAGATGCAGGAGTGGGGCGTCTCTCCTCAGCCCTGCTCTCAGGTGGATGGACCTCAGTGTGGACCCGACGCTCACCCTTTCTGCTAGAAGCCTCTTAGCACCATCCAGAAGGGAGATGGGCTGTGTCAGGAAGGCGAGGGTAGTTCCCAGTGCCTCTGAGCTTCAGGAGGCTGAGCTTGAAGGAGAAGGTGGAGGCTGTGGGATGAGACCTCTGTTCCTCTGTCCTAAGAGGCCACTCTGTCTGGAGCCACCCATAAAATGGGAAGAGCTCCAAGCCCAACTCCTTACTGGCTTCGAGGCTGGGACTGTCTTCCTTGGTACCTGTGCACTACCCAGAAACCCTGTCTCTTCCAAGAAGCCCTCCACAAGCCTAGCATGGGGCATGGAGTATGGTAGGAACTCCATCTGTGGTAAAGAAAAGAGGAACCATAACCTTGGTTCCTCTCCCACCAGCAAATCACCTGGACTTTCTGAGCCCAGGTCTCCAGTTCCTAAAATGCTACTATGGTATGCAGTGATAATGGGAAGTGCTTTGAAGAGTGTTAGCTGGCAAGGGACTGTCACTATTAATAGTATTATTTGCTATGTTGAGACCAGAGAAGGCTGAAGGGTGCAGGCTTGGTGTTTAGTGGCTGTGGCAGAGTTAGGAAGATCCCCTGGAGAAGGGAATGGCAACCCACTCCAGTATTCTTGCCTGGAGAATCCCATGGACAGAGGAGCCTGGCGGGCTATAGTCCATGGGGTCGCAAAGAGTTGGACATGGCTGAGCATGCCATAGGGACCCAGTAAGGACTGCTCGCTCTCTGCTCTTCTGAAGGTATGGCTGGCTGAGTTGCAGTCATCTGGGAGGGTGAACCCCCAAACTGCTGAAATCCTGTGATTTTAGTTCTAAGCAAGGTTTCAAGTAGAACAAACGAATTATATCCAGCAGGGCCCTGGGAGCTTACCTTCTATTGTAGGTGAGTCACACAGCATCAGCAGCATCCGACCCAATGCCGACAACCCATTAGACCCTTTTCTGGTTTGATATTCACTTGGTTGAACCATATGGCAAATTGTTCCTCTCAACCTGTTTCCACATCTGTAAGATAGAATGAAAGAGCTAGGGAACATCCAGTGTCACTGTGACATTTCTGGGCTTTTGCCGAAAGGACAGGTTGACTGAGCACTGTCTTAAGGGTCTGTCTGATTATGTCATTCGATGGATGAATCTTAGGCAAGGGAAAGGCAGCTAGAGGTGGTTGAAAACACTGGAACTTTGGATCAGACAGGCTTATATGACCGAAGACCAGATAGTGAACCTCTTTGAGTCTGTAAAAATTAACAACAAATCTCCATCTTGCAGGTTGTTCTGAAAAGGAGAGATAACATATTAATGAGTTTGCCATTGTGCCCAACTCACCGTCAGAACTCGAAAACTCCTGGCTATTATGATTAATAAACCGTACATCCTCTGCCCCCAGCATCAGGATTCTGCTAATGTTTGTGGGTGTCCATTGCTAAGCAGTAATAAAAAAACTGAAGCTTAAAGTGCCACGTGGTGTGGTTTTGAAAGGGCAGCATGTGTGGAGAAGTGGCAGGATTTGGGAAGGGGTAATTTGGGCAAAGTGAGGCAGGGGTTATAAAGGAATTTTATTTTATTTTTTAATTAATTAATTAATTTTTTGGCCACCCCATGCGACATGCGGGACTTTAGTTCCCTAACCTGGGATCAAACCAGTGCTGTCTGCATTGGGAGCACAGTCTTAACCACTGGACCACCAGGAAAGTCCTATACAGGGATTTTAAAATAAAAGGGTCAGCAGAGGGTGGGAGATCCTTCCTAGGGTGGCCCGAGGCAGAATGAATTGCAGGGTGTAGCGAAGACACAGATCAGAAGCTGGGGATATGATGGGGGCTTCTTGAGGTGAGGGGGTCAGTGAGCTGCAGGGAGGCTTTGGGGAGGAGGTGAACTTTCAGAGCCCAGAAAGAACATTCCATGGGGTGGGGTTGGGGACAGCGGGTGTTCCAGTGAGGTGCTGTTTGGGCTTTGAGGCAGGAGTGAGCTAGACCAGGTGGGGGCGGTACTGGGAGGAGACTGGTTCCAGCAGGCTGAGAGGGAGGAGCGGAGGGCTGGGGAGGTTGAGGGGAGACTCCCAGGGACACCAGGTGGCCGCTTGGCCAGAGCTGCAGGGTGTGGCTATCGGGGAGGGACAGAGTGGGGAGCTTGGCGAGCCCAGGAGGGCCCTCTGGGGGTCGCCCCGGACCTAGAGAAGGCAGGGCACAGAGGTGGGGAGAGAGGCAGCCCCACCTTTGCTTTTTTTTCTCACGATTTGGAGGGAGAAGAAAGGGTCCTGCTGAGTAGGGTTTTGATATCTCTGCCCCAGCTTTGGAAGCCCAGAAAGGAAGGGACTTCCACCTGGGGCGAATCCCCTGGGTGGGGAGGGCTGGAGCATTAACCCCCTCCGTCCTCGGGTATCACCTCTGCCAAGCTTTCCTAGAGGGAACCCAGTCCTGTTCCAGGGTCTGTGAGGGCGTCTCCTCCCCCACTTGGGGAGCCCCTCAGGGCAGAGCCGGTACCATGTTCATCCCTCTTCCGGGGCCCAGTGCAGCACCGGGCACTGAGCTTAGGAATTGTTATTTGGACTGGGGAACTGGCCCCAGCCCCTGGCTTTTCAGGCTGTCCGGAAGGGGGAGGCATGAGGCCAGCTCGGACCCTGGTGGTGATGCTGGCCGCCAGGCTCTTTCTGCCGCAGCCAGAGCCGGTGGAAGCAACCGCAGAGGTTCGGGACTTCCAGGCTTGGGAATACAGACCAGCCAGGCAGCTGCTGTGAGGACCACTCAGCTCCTAAGGGAAGTGAAAGGAACCCTCCGGACAGCGCTGGGCACTTCTTGGGAGGGGCGTCGGAATGTAGATGACCCTTACCCCAGGAAGGGCCGGCTTCTTCACACCCCCGGGGGCCCTCTGCAGGTCTGCTGAGTACAAGCTCAAGCCGGAGCGGACAGCCTCCCACGTCGCTGGAGGAGAGTGACCACCCTCTGCCCACTCCCTGCCCAGCCGTCCGAGCCCAAGCCTGCCTAGAGACTTCATCAGATTGAGAGGAGGCTGGAGCTCTGCCCTCAGCTCTAGGCTTACTTCCTAGCCCTGCCTGCCGTGTGGGATGCAGGGCAGGGGGCTCGGCCGGGTGTCCGTGTCCTGTTCATCCCGTCCCCATGTAGTGGTGTGGGTCTCTGCTTGTCCTGTGTCCTGTCCGCTTTGTGGGGCTGTTAGAACATCAGGTGGCAGAGGATCTCCACTCTTCGGGCCACACCGGTAGGTATTCACAGCTGTAGGTATTCTCCTGAGGGAAAACCTTCAAGAAAATCTACACAAAAGATGCATGGTAAGGAGCCTCCTATTTGCAACAGTGTAGTCCATAACATACCTTCAAGTAAGCAGCCTGAGGGCTGTTCAAAATAGAATTCAGTGGACAAAGGGTGGTTTCCACAGTACTTCTGAATAACCCAGAAAATCAGAGAACACATAATTCTAGAGCAGGGAGCCTTCTGGAAATCATCTTCTACACCGCCTTGTGTTTTCAGATGAGGGGATGAACTTGCTTAAGTTCCCTGGGACTCCCGCTGGTAGCTTCTTGGGGACATGTGTGCACGTGTGTGTCTGCAGCCACAGCCACTAGTAAATGGGCTCAACCTCAGGGCTTATTCTTCCCTGGGCATCAGAGAAACTCCCTCCGACCCTGTGAAGGCAGAGCTGCGTGGTTGGTGGTGACGTCTCTGCTGGGTGCCCAGAATCTCTCCCCACCCCTCCTCTGGCCAGGTAAACTGAGGCTTCGAGCCACTTTGTCACTCAGGAGTTAGGCTCCCCTGTCACAGCGCTGGCCCCACGCGTTGTGACTGCGTGTCTTGCCTCCCATTGCCTGGGCGCCTCTGGTGTCCGCAGCATGGAGTCAGAATCCAGAACAAAGAGCAGGTGAGAAGTGATTGTTCGAGGACTAGTGCACAAATGCAGCATCATCTAGAGATTCAGGAGTGGCCCCTCCCCACATGTCCCCTCCCCACGTGCCCCCACCCCACGTGCACCCACACCACGTGCCCCCCCCACGCGCCCCCTCCCCACACGCCCCCTCCCCACGCTCCCCCTCCCCACATGCTCCCTCCCCACACACCCCCTCCCCACGCTCCCCCTCCCCACGTGCCCCCTCCCCACACGTCCCCACCCTGTGCTCTCATACAGACGCTGCCGTGGCCCACTCCCACAGCCGGCACAGATCCCCAGCCTCTTGGCCTCCCAGCCACCCATCCTCCCACCATCCCCACCCCTTGCCCTGGCACGCACCACCACCACCCTCTCTTCCTTTGTAGCCTTACCCCCCTCGGGTCAGCCACCTCCAACTTCCCTAGGGCCAGGGCGCAGGGTGGCACCCTGTCCGCCAATTGTCATGGCCGGAAGGCTGTGGGCCTCAGCCCAGGGGGGAGAGAGTGTGGAGGAATGTCCATGTGGGGCTGGCCATGCAGCTCTGGCTTGGGGTGCAGAGGACCCTCTCAGAGCTGGACCCCTGGAGATGCATGGGCTGACCTGGGAGCCCACAGTTGTCTGACCTCTAACCTTCCAGCTCAGGTCAGCATGGAAGGGACAGTGGGAGGGCCAGGACACTTTGTAATTCTTCAACTGAACGTAGGCAAGGTGGGGTTGAAGCCATGCCCCCTTTGCAGCAGAAATTCATGGAGCTCTGTCTGAGGGATCCCTCCATCTCCATCTGGTCTGATTCCTGTGCTAATCTGCTTGGATCCTGCTGACTGGAGTGAGAGTTTCCAGTCAGGGCCACAGAACTTGCTTATGGACAGCCTCTATCGCACAGATTATTCCAGAGATGGGAAATGGAGGCCCCAGGCACCAAGGGCCACAGTAGATCACATAAGCAGCTCTTATTCCCAATGTCCACCTGCCTCATCTGCCATTTCCTTCAGCTCTCCACTGCAATGCCACCTCCTCAGAGAAGCTTTCGGGCCTCCACACCCCCATCCCTTCTCCCCTGAGACTTTTCTCCATATCTCCTGATGGGCATGCATTTCTTTGTCTTTCTCCTGAGTTCCACAGGGCAGGGACTTCTGCTGGTTAGTGCTATGGCCTTAGCACCCACAATAGTACCTGGCACATAGTAGGTATTCAATAACTATTTGCTGAGTGAGTGAGTGAGCAAGAGGCAGAGTGAGCTGCGTTAGAACCTGAAATCTTGTCTGCCAGTTCTGGCTCTCCAGCTATGAGGCTCCTGACCTGACTCCAGAAGAGAGGCAGGTAGTAGGGAGGCTGGCCTCATCCGTGGAGGAATGGATGCAGAGACAGGAGGGCGAGCTGCCTTGTGGTCCAAGGTGGCTACTCAGGCTCCAGTTGTCAGGAGGAAAGAACAAGAAGGCTGCAGCTCTTCTGCTAGAAACCACACACACCCCATCCAGTTGCAGTTTGTTGAATGAAACCTGGTCCTATGGTCACATGTAGCTGCAAGGGAAGCGGGAGGAGCAAGCTTTATTTCAGGCAGACATGTGCCTAAACAACAAACGGTGCTTCTGTTGTGAAGAAGTGAAGGATGATGGGTATTGGAATAGGGCCCTGGCACATGGTATCATAGTCCTGCTCACTGGTTTTCTCTGCCCTCAGTCCTCATCTTGCAGAAAGGTCAACTTTGCATCTACCTGCACAAGTGAAACAAGCAGTTGGCCCCCAAGACCTGAGGCTTTGCCACCTTCTGGCTCAGCCAGGTCTGGCGTGGTCCTTGTTTTTTGTGGCTCCAGCCTTTTTGTATTGATGGAGCAGCTCCTTGTGATGCTCAGGGAAACCCAGCTCCCTCCCTTTCCAGTCCCTCAGCCACGAGCTGCACCAGTGAGCCAAGTGCCTTGGAGTCTTCCCATGAGCAGGGCCTCAGCCAGGGCAAGCATGGGGGGGCTCCTGTCCCCCACATTTCTCTGGATGGGAAAGAAGAGTTTCTGTGCCCCATGCTCCTCTTCCCACCTCAGCAAAGCTAGTGCAGGGCAGGGGGAGGTACCGTTCTTAGGACTTTGGTCCGTGGACACTTGTGAGAACAGCAGCTGGAGGCCAGTGACACTTAAACCCAGTGGAGAGGTTCTGTGAACTGTTTTAGGGGCCTCCAAGAGGTTGGGGTGCACTCCTGGAGGGGAAATCTAAGACTAGGTCAGTTTGGAGGGATCCAATTCCTATCCCATTCACTTGGTGAGGCTCTGCATTTATCTGTTCTATAGGGTTGGTCTCCACAAAAGAAGTCCTTTGAGAGAAGTTCTGTCTGTAGTCAAAGAGAAGAAAAACAGAAATCTCCTGGCATAATGCCCCAGGCTTCAAAGGCAGAAGCTTGAAACCCAAGTGGCTCAGTAGTAAAGAATCCACCTGTCAATGCAGGGGTTCTCTGGGTCGGGAAGATTCCCTGGAGGAGAAAATGGCAACCCACTCCAGTGTTCTTGTCTAGAGGGTTCCATGGACAGAGGAGCCTGGCAGGCTGCAGTTCATGGGGTCACAGAGTTGGACATGACTGAGCAGCTGGGCACATTGTCGCTTACTAGCCTTGTGATTTCAGACTTGTTTGCTGGCCTCTGTTTCCTCCTGCCTTCCTCAGTGAGGGTTGAATATTTCAGATGTCATGTCAGTGATGGGCCTGACATACTTTAGTTTTATTTCTTTGATTGGCTTCAGCTCTAGCCCAAGGTGAGGTGTGATGAAACAGACCCTGCCACTGCCCCCTCCCAAACTGGTGCATCTGCCATGGCCTTGCTGGGCTGAGCTTTCTCCTCCGTGACCTTTTCCCACTGAGCCACTGCAGCCAGGCCACTCAGGATGAGGGCCCCAGTTCTGTGGGATTAGTTTTACACCATGGTCCTGGATGAGGGTGGTTAGGGTGTGCTTAGCTAAGAAGGATCTCTGATGGTCAGGTCCCTTCCTTCCTAGTTCCCACCCGGGTGCTCCTCACCCCACCCTTAGGGGGCACTGCCCTTCACTTTGGGGCTTCAAGTCAAAACAGGCTTTCCTGAAGCCCCTTAGATCCTGACCCTGGCAGCTTCCGAGGTTCTTCTGCCCATCACCCTGTGAAATGGAGTCTCCCATCACATGGCTGTTTTTCCTTCAAATTTTATTAACTATAGCTGATTTACGATATTGTGTTATTTTCAAGTGGACACTTCAGATTCTTTCCATTATAGGTTATCAGTTAAACGTAGTTCCCTGTGTTTTTATAGGAGGTCCTTGTTCTTTATTTTTCATATAGTGGTGCTTATGCTTAGTTGCTTAGTTGTGTCTGACTCTTTGCGACCCCATGGACTATAGCCCGCCAGGCTCCTCTGTCCATGGGATTCTCCAGGCAAGAATCCTGGAGTGGGTTGCCATGCCTTCCTCCAGGGGATCTTCCCGACCCAGGGATTAAATCCACATCTCCTGCTTTGCAGGCAGTCTTTATCCACTGAGCCACCCAGGAAGCCTTTAGTCATTCAGTGGTGTCCAACTCTTTGCGACCCTATAGACTAGCCTGTGTCCCTGAAATTCTCCAGGCTAGAGTACTGCAATGGATAGCCATTCCCTTCTCCAGGGGATCTATAGTGATGCATATCTATTAATCCCATACTCCTAATTTATGCCTCCCTCCCCCTCTTCCCCTTTGGTAATTGTAAATTTGTTTCCTCTGTCTGTGAGTCTGTTTCTGCTTTGTAAATAAGTTGATTTGTACTATTTTCTAGATTACACATAGAAATGATAAATAATCTTTGTCTTTGTCAGACTTAGTATGAGAATCTCTTGGTGCAAATGGCATTATTTCATTCTTTTATGGTTGAGTAGTTATCCACTACATGTATATATGTATAATACACACACAGACACACACACACACACATACACACTACATCTTCTTTATGCACTTACCTGTCAATGGACATTTAGGTTGCTTCCTGTCTTGGCTATTGTGAATAGTGCATTTCTCTCTCTCTTTTTTTTACCTTGCATAAGTGCTCCTCCCGCCGCCCATGGTCCACTACCCTGTCCAGCATGTGGGTCTGAGTCTCTCCGTCTCAGTAGCTTCCTTTCTTCATCCATCCTCACCCTGACTCTGCGCCAAACTCCCAGCGACTCCAGCCAAGCCAACCAGTGAAGCATGCCGTTGGTTTTTCCACGGCCACCTCTATATTTTCTTTCTCCAGGGAGGGATGGAGGGGAGGCCCAGGGGTTTACAATCCAGCCTCTGATGAAAACCAGGCAACCAAGTAGTTCCTCACAAAGCAAGAGGTAGGAGGAAGGTAGGAACTCCTCCCGGAGCTGCCTTTGGTTTCTCCACAATAAATGCAATGGGCCATGACCCCGTGCCTCTGTTTACTGAGATGGTAAATCTGGGCTAGCACCATATGGGCTTTTTTTTTTTTTCCTTTCACAATTCAGTGAAATGAGCTGTGTCACAAACTGTCCAAAAAGAACACTAATACTCCTCAAAATATTAATAATTATGCTCTCAGTAAATGTCTGATAAATGAATAAAATATTGTTTTATGAATAAAAGGGAACCATGATCCAAAAAGTTTGGGAAATTCTGCCTACTCTGCTCCCGTTGGTGGAAAGTCAACACATACTAGGATCTGAAGTGGTCTGAGGGGGCCCTCATTACTTTTATTTAACCCCGAGTTCCTCAGGCACACGTTAACTGTGGAACCTTTTCCTCTTCTCCTTTCTCTTTTTAATAGAGCATCTATTGGGGGGATGCCAATGTGAAGGTAGTGACCAACTGTCCCAGTTTACCCAGGATTGAGAGATGGTCTGGGATGGGTGGGTGACTTTCAGAGCCAAAATCCAGACAATCCTATGTAAAGATCTGTGTGTGTGTGCTCAGTCATGTCCAACTGACTGTGACCCCGTGGGCTGTAGCCCCCAGGCTCCTCTGTCCATGGGATTCTCCAGGCAAGAATACTGGAGTGGGTTGCCATTCCCTTCTCCGGGAAATCTTCCCGACCCAGGGGTCAAACCTGTGTCTCTTGAGTCTCCTGCACGGCAGGCAGATTCTTTACCACTGTGCCACCTGAGAAGCCCGTGTAAAGACCTGGACCAGGTCAAATGTAAAAACACAACTGGCTGTGTCTGGGGTGTTGCAAAGCAAGATCTTCTATTTATTTACTACTTATTTGTGTATTTATTTGGCTGCCCTGAGTCTTAGTTGCAGCACACATTATCATTGCGGCACTTGGCTTCCAGAGTGCAAGGGCTCAGTAGTCGCCCCCATGGAATGTGGGATCTTGGTTCCCCAGCCGGGCATCAAACCCGCATCCCCTGCACTGGAAGGCAGATTCTTAACCAGTGGGCCCCCAGGGAAGTCCCCTAAGCAAGATCTTGATGTGGTGATGGAGCGGGAGCAGGCCCTGCTTCCTTAGGGGCTTCATTGGAAACTGCCTGGAAGGCTGTGGCCACGAGGAAAGCTGCTTGTACCTGAGTCTGGTCAGGATGAGTGGCATTCAAGGCTAGTGGCCTCTCCTGGGTGCTTAATGGTCAAAGCGTTTCTCAGATGGAAGTTGGAGGCATCATGAGGACTGTGGCTGCATGTGTTTCTGATGTTGACCTTTCTACTCCAATGCAAGCAAACATTGTTTGCCGGTTGCTTCCAGCTTCTTTCCTGTTGTGCCTCTGCCCCTGCTGTTTTGAGCCCCTGACCCTGACATCGTGACTTCTCCATTTCCAATTCGATCTGAGTCTGTCATCCTGTCTCAAGTCTTGGAGAAGGGGGCTTCCAGAGCCAGCACCCTAAAATGGCTCATCAGAGGCAGTGATGCTGGGACTTTCCACTCAGTGCTGAGATCTCATCCACCCTCAGGCTGTCATTTTCCTGGGATTCAGGGAACCAAATGGCTGAAAGGAGTGTGTTTTTGTCTGCTGAGTCACCTGCTTGCCTGTGCTTCCCAAGCTGCCACTGGTAGGTGAGGCCCCTGCCTTCTCCCAGGCAGGTCCATGAGCTGGGGCCCCATGCTCAGGCAGGCTTAGTCCTGCACCCCAGTTCTAGGGGGCACTGCTGAGTAGTGTGGGCTGGGTCCCTGCCTTCCCACTGCGCTGTGCTGTCAGCCCACTCCCCAGGGCACCCCTTTACCAGAAGACCCTCAGAGCATCATGCAAGATTGCTTACCACCCGCCTCCCGCCCCCCCCACCTCGAGGTTATCCTGGTGTCAACTTCTCTGCAGATACAGTGGGTCAGGGCCCTAGAGAGCTTGTGCTATGGACAGCTAGCTTTTTGAGAGTCAGGCTCTTGTCTTTGCCTCCCCTCTCTCTGCCAACCCCCTTCCCCTACTTCCCCCTTCCCCCACTCCACCCCACCCCACCCCCCACCCCCGACCCCCGCATCCTGGGAGGTTGCAAGTAGCTGGAGAAACGCTTTGGCTCTGCTATGAAGCCTGAGGGCAATCTGGAATCTGATCCTGACCACACAAATTCACTTCTCTGAATTCCATGGGCAGCTGTTTCAAGACACTACCTATAAGTGCCCCTGGGGTCTCCTGACAATTAAGGTAGGTGTGTGTGTGTGTGTGTGTGTGGGTGTGTACATGTGTTTTCTCATTTGTGAGTGAGGGGCTGTTACTTGGTGGTCTGAAAAGGACTGACTTGCCTGATGGTCTCAGCCCCAGAACTACTGGCATAATGGGAATGGATTCAAGCTTGTGGATCTATCCAGGAGGGCTTGGGGAGGGGGGAAACTGGGGAAGACTAGACATGGTAGCATGATGCTTTTTGGGATGGTGATGGAG
This sequence comes from Cervus elaphus, assembly GCF_910594005.1. Taxonomy (NCBI): domain Eukaryota; kingdom Metazoa; phylum Chordata; class Mammalia; order Artiodactyla; family Cervidae; genus Cervus; species Cervus elaphus. The sequence continues at coordinate 101,553,342 of NC_057832.1, read as the reverse complement.
GTGACGGGGTGGGGGGCTGTTCTCATCACAGTTGGTGGACAGCCAGTGACACCTTGAATTCCTGGAAAATGTGAACTGCTCTCTCCTCTTCATCTCAACCCAAGTCAGATGGTTCCTCCTCCCTGTCTGAAGGCAAGGAGGGGAAGCAGGAGCTAGAACCAGGAGCGTAGGGGCATATGTCCCCCAGGAGAGACAGCCACACTGGGAATTGGACTACAGAATTCTGGTTACCAAAGGAGGTGTGACCTGGTGCCCAGGACGATGACTATCTGTTTGCCCATCTCTCCCTTGTTGGAGGGGGAATCCATGATTTCTAGGGTCCCCTGGTCCTGACGGCTTCCTGGGTAGCTCAGCTGATAAAGTATCTGCCTGTAATGCAGGAGACCCTGGTTCAACCCCTGGGTGGAGAAGTTCCCTTGGAGAAGGGATAGGCTATCCACTCCAGTATTCCTGGGCTTCCCTGGTAACTCAGTTAAGAATCTGCCTGCAATGTGGGAGACCTGAGTTTGGTCCCTGGGTTGAGAAGATCCCCTGGAGAAAGCGAAAGGCTACCCACTTCAGAATTCCATGGACTGTATAGTCCATGGGGTTGCAGAGTCGAACACAACTGAGTGACTTTCACTTTCACTTTCTGATTCTGACAGTATGACCCAGGGATGCAGAGGAAAGTGATGTCTGCACGGCTTCTAGAGCAGAGGACATACTCAGAATAGTCACGGAGGACTGTATACTGAGCCACATCCGGCCCTGTCTGCTCTGTAGCTCTCTGCCTCTCTCTGGCCCCTGCTTCCTCAGCCTGAGGAGTGAGCATCAGCTACTCCTCTGGCTGCATCTTTAGGCATGATGCTACCACTCTAAAAGCAAAGACAAGTCTATAAGGGACCGGCCTCTCTGAAATCCTATGGCCCTGGATGTGCCACCTCCAGAGCACTGCACCCACTTTCCAGATGGGAAATTCAAGGCAGGAGGATCATGGTGGTTTACCAGAGATGGTCTTCCACTTGAGCACTTCTGTCTTAGTGCTTGAGACGTAGGGGTACCAGAGACACTTGGCCTAGACATCCAGGCTTCTGCACCCACTTGGAGGGTGGTGAGATGCAGGGAAGAGAGTAGGGAACGGCAGGGTTGGGAGCCTGTGAGGCCGAGGACGAGAGGTGGTGCCTTCTCTTCTCCACCTAGGAGAAGGAGCCCCGGGTCTGACTTCAGAATCACCTGTGTGACCCAGGCAATCCTGAACCCTGTCCCGACCTTTGGAACCTTGAAGGGAAACATTTCATTTTGCTCCTAGTTTCTTCTGAAAAGAAGAGCTGTGAAATCACTACATGGGGTGTGGGTGTTCACATCTTCTGTTCTGGTGACACAGAGCCTCCTTGGCTACTTTTCAGTTTTAGTTCAGTTCAATTGCTCAGTCATGGCTGACTCTTTGTGACCCCATGGACTGTAGCACGACAGGCCTCCCTGTCCATCACCAACTCCCGGAGCTTGCCCAAACTCATGTCCATCAAGTTGGTGATGCCATCCAACCAACCGTCTCATCCTCTGTTGTACCCTTCTCCTCCTGCCTTCAATCTTTCCCAGCATCAGGGTCTTTTCCAATGAGTCAGCTTTTTGCATCAGGTGGCCAAAGTATTGGAGTTGCAGCTTCAGCATCAGTTCTTCCAATGAATATTCAAGACTGATTTCCTTCAGGATTGACTGGTTTGATCTCCTTGCAGTCCAAGGGACTCGCAAGAGTCTTCTCCAACACCACAGTTCAAAAGCATCAATTCTTCGGCACTCAGCTTTCTTTACAGTCCAGCTCTCACGTCCATACATGACTACTGGAAAAACCATAGCTTTGCCTTTGTTGGCAAAGTAATGCCTCTGCTTTTTAATACCCTATCTAGGTTTGTCATAGCTTTTCTTCCAAGGAGGAAGCGTCTTTTGATTTCATGGCTGCAGTCACCATCTGCAGTGATTTTGGAGCCCAAGAAAATTAAGTCTGTCACTGTTTCCATTGTTTCCACATCTATTTGCCATGTAGTGATGGGACCAGATGCCATGATCTTCATTTTTTGAATGTTGAGTTTTAAGCCAGCTTTTTCACTCTCCTCTTTCACTTTCATCAAGAGGCTCTTTAGTTTTTCTTCGCTTTCTGTCATAAGGGTGGTGTCATGAGGTTATTGATATTTCTCCCAGCAGTCTTGATTCCAACTTGTGCTTCATCCAGCTCGGCATTTCACATGATGTACTCTGCATATAAGTTAAATAAGTAGGGTGACAGTATACAGCCTTGACGTACTCCTTTCCCAGTTTGGAACAAGTCTGTTGTTCCATGTCTAGTTCTAACTGTTGCTTCTTGACCCAAATACAGATTTCCCAGGAGGCAGGTAAGGTGGTCCCATCTCTTTAAGAATTTTCCACAGTTTATTGTGATCCACACAGTCAAAGACTTTGGCATAGTCAATAAACCAGAAGTAGATGTTTTTCTGGAATGCTCTTGCTTTTTCAATGATCCAATGAATGTTGGCAATTTCATCTCTGGTTCCTCTGCCTTTTCTAAATCCTCTTGAACACCTGGAAGTTCTCGGTTCATGTACTGCTGAAGCCTGGTTTGGAGAATTTTGAGCATTACTTTGCTATCATGTGAGATGAGTACAATTGTGTGGTAGCTTGAACATTCTTTGGCATTGCCTTTCTTTGGGATTGGAATGAAAACTGACCTTTTCCAGTCCTGTGGCCACTGCTGAGTTTTTCAACTTTGCTGGCATATTGAGTGCAGCACGTCCACAGCATCATCTTGTAGGATTTGATATAGCTCAACTGGAATTGACCGCTTGACTACTACTTTTTGGGGGTGACTTTTCAGTCATTTGGATACCTGGCTGTGGTCGGGCCTGACCCTGATTCCTGATTCACTTCCTAGGCGGGGTGAATAGGAAACTGAGCTTCCTTGACTGGGCTCTAAGGTCCAAACATGAGGACAACTTGGCTTTGTTTAAAAGGAACGTGGCTTTTAACTTTTCCTGCAGGCCTTGGTGGGGGACAGGGGGCGGGGCTCGCCCTCAATTGTTCAGCCATATTCATTTGGGAGAATTGTTTGTTCTTTTAAGCAGCACCCGACCAGACCCCCACTCCCCCCCAGCCAGTCCTCCAACACCAAAGAAACCCAGATTTCCTGCTCTACGAGGGGAGGAGTAGTCTGCCTTTCCCCTGCGTCTCTGGGCCAAGTGCAGAGCAGAGTCATGGGTGATGGGGTTGGGGCTTTATTCAACCCACTTTGTAGAGTTAAGTGGGGTTTCAAGCTGGGAGCAGACGGACCTCAACTCCTACCCACCCCCGCTCTCCCAAAGCGCTGCACATTTAGTCTGGGGACCGCGTTCTAACGTGGATTTTCCTACAGCAAGAAAGATGCAGGTGTTATTCCTGGAAGGGGAGGCGTCTCTCCAGGACAGGAAAAAAAAAAGTTTGGAAATTTGGAAAGCTGAGCCTGCAGCCTTCACCTTCAGCTTCCAGCAGGCGGAAACCTATCATTCCCTGGGAAAATCACAGGCTGCCTTTCACAGAGCTTGCTCCCTGGCTCCCAGCGGCCACCGGCTCACCGTTGGTGCGGGACTTCCCTCTGGCTCCTGGTCCTCATTTTGTTTTGGGGCCAGGAGTGGCGACTGGTCCCTGGCGGAGGTTTCCAGGGGCAGCTGAGAAACCCGTACACATCTGCGATTTTCACGGCTTCGGGAGGGGGGAGGGTGGCCGTGGGAATGACAACGTGCTCCCGCGGAAAAATATTTACCAGGGTTGTTTTTGAACTGGCTGCTGAGGAAGGAGTTGGATGCCAAATGCGCTCCTGCTTTGGCTGCATCCCAGGACCGGCGAGCAGCAGGTGCGGTGCGGGGGTGGGGGTGGGGAGCAAGGGCAAGGAGAATGTGGGCCTGCAGGGAGAGCGGGGAAGAGCCACTGCCAGGGACAGACCCCCGCCCCCAACTAAAGTCCTGCTCCGCAGGCTGTGCCTGTATCTCCCCAGCCCGGGGCTCCGTTACAAGGAGCATCATGAGGGCACCTCCCCCACACCGGATAGGGGAGACCCAGATGGGACCCTGCTCAATCTGGCGGCTCAGTGTCTGGTCAGTAGGACAGGCGCAGCAGTGCTGCTTATAAGCTTCAGAGTAATGAGGATACACGGTTTCTGATAGTGGTTGGTAGAAAACTGCACGGTGAGAAGAGAGAGGAAACACATACTTACCGTGCCCTTGGCCTCAGACGTGGCACAGGTGCAGCAGGACGTGAAGACCCCCCCCCCCCACCCCCCGTCCCCCCTTTCTTGAGCTCTGGGCACAGTGTCTGTGGCTCCAGCAGGCTCTTGGCACAGTGGTCAGCCCGCCTTCCCATTCCAGCAGACCTCTGAAGAATTGGAGTATTTTGACATCCCCCCTCAATGCTTAGACATTTTAAAAACGTTCACTTTGTTCTAAGGGAGGCCTTTCTCTTTCCCCTGACCAGTAGACCAGGCCCCCCCAGGAAGCCCCAGGCTCACTCAGGACCCGGGTCTCCCACCCTCCAAGCTCCTTCTCCTGGTGGAGGCTTGTACATCACACTCAGGATCCTTGAAACAGATCTTAAGGAGGAGCTGAAGGCTCTCTGCCCCTTTCCCAGGGTGCTGTCCCATCGTCCTGACCTTTGTACGGGAGCCCAGCTCCCCGGCGATGCCCGTCAGCCGGGCATTACCCCACCCACCGCAGGTCAGTGGGTTGGCGGCCGCTGGGCCGGCTGCCCGCTCACACAGATCAGGCTTCACATGGTCGGCAGCAGGCCGCGGGATTAGGAGGCCCGGGTAGGGTGTTGTTTTAAGGGGGTTAGTCCGTCTTTCTAGTACAGGAGGAGCTGCGGCCCCACCACGAAGCCGGACACACCTGTTTCCAGCCTCCCTGAGGCGCAGCAGTGAGGGTGGTCAGAGGCAGGAGGCTGGCCCAGGCCGGGCACCTCCATGGGGGGCGCGGAGGAGGAATCAGGAGGGACAGCAGGCGCTCAGGTAGAGATGGGCTGACGTCCTGGGTGACCAGAGCTGACGAATTCCAAGCTCTCCTCTTACCTCTCTGCCATCAGCAACAGGATCATGAGTAATCCAGAGAGCGCGTTTTGAAGCGTCTTGTTACAGGGTTGGGGTGGGGTTCTGCCCTCTGACCCCACCTGGAGAGTGTCTGCTGGGGGTGGGGTGGGGGTGTGCAGCCAGCTCTGGCCTGGGGTTGTCACTAGGAGGGATCAGCAGAGCTTGCTGAAGGCCCCCTGCACTAGCCTGGGGGATGGGGTGGGGAGATGAGAGCAGGGCTGCCCTATAGCAGGTCTCCTGGCTCCCCACCCTGCTCCTGCCCCTCCAAACCTTCAAGGCCCACGGCACTGGAGGCGCACTCCTGAGTGAGCGCCCGCCAGTCAGGGAGTGGGTCTGGGGCAACAGCCAAGTAGAGTGGTCCACTCGGGGAGGGCCTGAGATTCTGCCTGACTCTGGGACCCGGGTGGCAAGGAGGTACTCAGGAGGTGGGCCCGGGGCCAGCCCTCCTGGCCTCTCCCTGCGCTTGGTGGGGCCCATCCATGCAGCTCAGCCTCCACACGGACCTGCCCGAAGCACGGCCCATGCCCCAGGGCCTGCGCCGAGGCCACCCCGGTGCCCACGGGCAGCAGGACAGGCAGACACAGAGAGCAGAGTACCACACTGCGGGGAGGGGACAGTCCACACCTACACGCCACGATGAATCACACTAATGAAATGCCGATGGAGTGAAGCCAGACCCCAGAGTCACACTGTATGATGTCATTGATCCAAAATTCCAGGCCAGGCAAAAATGATCTCTGATATTTAAAGTCAGAAGAGAGGTTGCTTTGGGGCTGGGGAGTGACTGGAAGGGAACAAAGGGAAGGCTTTTAGATGAGGTGTCCTCTTCCGCCATCTGGGCGCTGGTTGTCAGCGCCCCGTCCTCCCCTGTGATGTGTGATACGTAACTCTTCAGTGAGACCTTGTTAAAACAGAGGGGCAGGGGGCTGTCCCCCGAGGCTCTCCGGCACACGGCAGGAGCTACCTGAACCCACAGAAGCAGATGATCGGTAGCCAAAACCCCGGGACCCCAGGCAGACAATTCTGGTGGGCCAGCCCGGGAGAAAAGCTCTGTGGACGTGAGCAACCAGCCCCTGAGAAGAGAAAGGGAGCCAAGTTGGGTGCTGCTGACCTGGGCGTCGGGCTGGCCAGTGTCTACCCGAGCCCCACCCCTGCCCCCAGCTGTCACTGGCCATTGCCCTCAGGGTCAGAGGAAGTTTGAACCAGGGCCCCCATCCCTGGGAACACTGGTGATGTGCAGATTACAAGGCACGAAGGGTATGACCGTGGCTGCCTCCACAGCATCGCTCATACACAGAACAGTATACCTAATGGGGTCCACAGCTCTATAAAAACCTAGCCTGCTAGCCCCCAGACCCAGGAGGGGTCGTGTGCATCAGGGGCCAGCAAACTGCAGCCTCGCTGCCTGTATCTGTATAAATATAGTTTTATTGGAAAGCAGCCACGTCTGTTTATTCACACACTGCTTGTGCTTGCTCTCGGGCTACAGTGGGGTTGGGTAATTGTGACCGAGACTGTGTGGCTAGCAAAGTCTGAAATACTTAACTCTGTACTTTCCTGGGGGTCCCGTAGCTAAGACTCCACACTCTCAATGCAGGGGGCCTGGGTTCCGTTCCTGGTCAGGGAACCAGATCCCAACCGCTGCAATGAGACACAGCACAGCCAAATAAAGAAAGAAATGTTAAAAAAAATCTCTTTACAGAAAATGTTTGCCAACCCGTGTTTTACAGTTCCCTGTCACAATATCATTATCCTACAAATGGGAGTCAGGGCCCAAGAAGTGCAAATGTCTCGCCCAGATAGTAGCATGCCCCCACCCCCGTCTAGAGCCAGCCCCTGACTCCTAGCCAGCTGTTCTTCCTCAGCCCCACACCCTGTGTTAGGAGGCCTAAGCCACCTGCGCACTTAGTACAAGGTAGATACCATTTTCCACCTTGTTTTCTTAATAACAGAAACTTCTTTTGAGTTTTTTCTGTCAAAGCCCTGGCCCTCAGTTGATAGTATATTTTATTTTTATTGAAGTATAATCAACTTACAATATTGTATTTATTTCTGTTGTATAGCAAAGTGATTCAGTTATACATACATATATATACATTCTTTTTTCTAGATTCCATATATGAGTGATATTGTATTTGTCATTCTCTTTCTGACTTATTTCACTTAGTATGATGATCTCTAGGTCCATTCATGTGCTGCAAATTGCATTATTTCGTTCTTTTTTATGACTGAGTAATATTCCGTTCATTAAAAAGACTGAAATAATTCCATTTGCAGCAACATGGACGTAACTAGAAATTATCATACTAAGTGAAGTAAGTCAGAAAGAGAAAGACAAATACCATAAATATCACTTATATGTGGACTCTATTGAAAAAGAATGTATATGTATGTACAACTGAATCAGTCTGCCAACAAATATTCCATCAGGGCTTCCCTGGTGGTTCTGCAGTAAAGAATCTGCCTGTCTGTGCAGGAGACATGAGTTCTATCCCTAGGTTGGGAAGATCCCCAAGAGTAGGAAATAGCAACCCACTCTATTATTTTTGCCTGGGAAATCCCATGGACAGAGGAGCCTAGTGAGCTTCAGTCCACGGGGTCACAAAGAGTTGGACGCAGCTTAGCAACTAAACAACAACGTTCCATTGTACATGTGTACCACATCTTTATCCATTCATCTACTGATGGACATATAGGTTGTTTCTATTTCTTGCCTATTGTGAATAGTGATGCTATGAACATAGGGGTACATGTATCTTTTCAAATTACAGTTTTGTCTGGATACATGCTCGGGAGTGAGATTGCTGGATCATATGGTGTCTATTTTTAGTTTTGTGGGGAGCCTCCATACCGTTTCCCATAGTGGCTGCACCAACTTACATTCCCACCAACAATATCTGAGGGTTCCTTTTTCTCCACGCCCTCTCCAGTATTTGTTATTTTAGACTTTTTAATGATGGCCATTCTGACCAGTGTGAAGTGATACCCCATTGTCATTATGATGTGCATGTCTCTACTGATTCAGTGTTGAGCATCTTTTCATGTGCCTCTTCGCCATCTGTATGTCATCTTTGGAAAAATGTCTATGTAGGTCTTCTAGTCAATACATCTTAATACATGAGTTGCCCACCTTCTTCACCCAGAGTCAGACGCTTACTCAGACTCTTTCATCATCACCCACATCCCTCAGGATTGGGCTGGGGAAGGAAGCAGAAGTTTCACGGAAACTTTGTTTTGAAACTTGAAGCTTTGTTTCACAGAGATGGAGGAAGCCCGGCTGCGGGGGTGGGGGGGGGCCTGCCCAGCATCCCTTCCCTAGCCCACCGCCCCCCCACCCCGCAAGCATGTGGTGCCTAACACCAAACCCTGGGGCCGGAGCCCAGTGGCCTTACACGGCTCTCCCATGAGGGAGGCTCAGGCTGCCAGGCTTTCCCAGTTGCCTCTGGGGTGGCGGGGCAGCCTGCAGGAAAGCCCCTGCCTCTCTGCTTTCTCTGCTCTGCCTCTCCCTCAGGCTTCTCCGTGCTGGTGAGGAAACACTTCCCTGGAGCCAGGCCACACCCCGGCCTCCGGTTCCTCTTCCTTCTCCAAGAAGATTCTGGCTGACCCCCTGGCCTGAGAATTCGCTGGACCACAGTCACCCTGGTGCTGTCGTCTCCCCCACCCTACATGCCAGGCCTCACTGGGAAAGCTGGGGAGAGCCTCACATCCCCCCTTCCACGTCCTGGCCCGCACTGACACGAGCATCTCAGGGGAGACGGTGGGGACCTGACTTGGCAGGGATCTGAGACTCCCCCGCTCCCTTGGAATTCCTGAGCACTTCCCATGGGTGCTCACTGCTCTCAATGCCTGGAGGTGTGGGAATCACCCTCCTCCACTTTTGACAGAAGGGGAAACTGAGGACTAGAGTGAAGGCACGTGCCTGGCACATGACCAGGGCGCGGTGGAGCAGGGCTTGAACCCAGGGGGGTGGGCTCCCAGCTGCAGGCTCTTAACCCCGCCCCACCCCCCCCCCCCCCCCACCGGTCCCACTTTCAGGGTGAGGGTGGGGGGAAGGGGTGTGTCCACATCGGAGCCGCCTGCCTCGGGCTCAGGCCACATGCCAGGTGTAGGGACAGGAAAGAAGGAAGAACTGCTGGCCTGGAAAAGAGGAGGAGCAGGTCCTCTAGCCACAGTGCCCTCCCCCATGACGAACAAGGTGCCCAAGGGGAGCCGGGAGATACCCTTGCTGGACAGTGGCAGTCCTCTCCGGCTCTGGGACACCACCAGACAGGGCCCCACCCTGGGAGCAAGTGTCAAGCAGGCCAGCTGAAACAAGCTGATAAGGGCAGAACAATTCCAGATTTGAAGAATGCCTGGAAGTATCTCCCTGAGGGGTTAGCTCTGAGTCCCTCCGGGAGAGGCAGTGCAGAGGAGCTGGGCCTGATAACCCCCTGGGCTGCTTTCTGTTGTGCCGAGGCATCAGGGGGTCAGAGCTGTCAGGCCCTGGGGGAGGGACAGGGCGGATGGAGCCTGGCCAGAACCTGTGGGTGCACTTGTCTGCCTGACCGCTTGGCCTGACGGGGACAGTGAGGGTGGCCTAAACAGCAGACCTGCCAGTCTCACAGTTCAGGGGGCTGGAAGGTCTGAGATCAGGGTGGCGCCAGGGCGGGCTCCTGGTGAGGACCCTCTTCCTGCCTGGCAGACGGCCACCTTCCGGTGTGTCCTCACGCGGCAGAGACGGAGGAAGCTCCGGTGACTTCTCTTCTGTCGTGGGGCCCCAACCCCTAACACCATCACACTGAGGGTAGGGCTTCAACATCCAAGTTGAGGGGGAGAGAGATCTTCAGTCCCAGAACACCCCTTATGCCAGGAAAGTTGACCAGGTGCATCTTTGGGGCCCTCAGTCCAAGCAGGGGGCCATCTGGAGGGGTACAGAGAAGACTCAAAAATCATTGTCCCATTTTTCAGATGGGGACCATGGCAGTCTAAAAAAAAAGTCCACCCCTCCCAAAAGATAAGTACATCAGATCCCTGAAACTGATGATCACCTTCTTTGGACAGGGGGTCTTTGCTAATGTGACTGATCCTAAGCTAAGGATGAGGTCACCCTGGATCATCTGGTGGGCCCTAGATTCAGTGACCAGAGACAGCGGGGGAGGAGGCAGCAGCGTGGCCCTGCCCCGGTGGTGGAGATGGGAGCGATGCTGCCGCCCGAGAAGTAGTGCCAACAGCCCCCAGACGCCGGAAGAGGCAAGGAAGGGTTCCCCGTGGAGCCTCCAGGTGGAGCGGAGTCCTGCCCACGTTCGGATCTTATGCTTCTGGCCGCCAGAGCAGTGAGGGAATCGGTTCCTTGTAATTCCCCCCGTTTTTGTTGCGGCAGCCCGAGCGCACAGGACCCAAGGCCCAGAGAGGGTCCAGGCTCTCGCCCAGGCCCAGCGTGGCCCCGGGAGAGTGCCACAGCCAGCTGGTCGAGGCGAGGCCAGTCCGCCTGCCTGTCCCTCCTCCTGGGCTCCCAGCCCAGAGCCCTGACCCCCTTCCCAGCTGTCAGAACCCCGAGCCGATGCTGTTCACCCAGATCAGGCTCCCCCTCCCTCCATGCCCCCCACAAGCATCTGCTTACGAACTTTTTGGGGGGATAGCTGACTTTGTTACAGCCACAGAGGACAAGCATTACAGCTCAGACGGTGATTTGCCTGCAATGCAGGAGACCTGGGTTTGATCCGTGGTTCGGGGAAGATCCCTTGGAGAAGGGAATGGCTATCGACTCCATTCTATTCTTGCCTAGAGAATATCATGGACCAGAGGAGCTTGGTGGGCTACAGTCCATGGGGTCACACAGAGTTGGATTGAGTGACTAACACTTTCACTTCTCACCACGCAGAAGACTCATGAGATACCCAGGGCAGAACACCAGAGCAGGCAGCCTCCAAGGACAGGACTCAGCTGAGGCAGTAGCGGATCCAGAAAGGTCTCCTGGGGGAAGGCCTGGAGCACTCGGCTGTGCGGGAGGGAGGTGGCTGGGGAGGATGGCCAGACCCCCGAGGTGTGGGACTTGAGAAGACCCACCTGGAGTGAGGAGTGTGGCTCAGCTCCTGGAGGGAAGAAGTGCAAGAAGCAGATGTCACGGGCTGGGAAAATGAGTTTCAAGGTCAGGCGGCTGATTCAATAAAAGTCAAGAAGCACGGAGGCAGGGACGACAATACATGGTGGCAAGGGAGAGGGCATCACATCTTACTTTTATTTTTTATTTTTTTTTCAAATCTTTCAAAATGAGGGTAAGAGGGAGAGTGAGGGGGCCGAATGCAGGGTGAAGAGAGGACATCTGATCTACTGGCCGTGGGGAAACGTCCCAGCTGGGCAAACAGTGGGTCTGCAGCCCCTCTCAGCTCCTAGGGCAGCCCAGATCCCTGCCCCACCCAGGAGTTTGGGGGGTCTGTGTCCTTCCAAAGCTCCCCTCATCCTGCCCCACCCACACTGAAATGAATTCCCAACTGACACACAGAAGCCTGGCAATAAATGGGCCAGTTCGAGATGGGCAGCAGGACTGGGGTGCTGAGGATGGGGGCCCTAGAGAGCCGGGCAGGGCCCAGATTCCCACCAGGCTGAACCTAAGGCAGCATCACAGCGCGCCCTCCCCCCGGCATGCAGAGCCTGCTCCTGGCAGGGAAGGGGGCGGCTCCCGAAGCAGATGTATGTCACAGGCTGGGAGAATGCGTTTCAAGGCCAGACAGCTCTTGGAAAGGAGCTGGCCTCTGAAGTGGCTGGTTCCGCTGGCTCCATTATCATGTCAAAAGCAGCGTCGTGCTTGGGAAAGTGCATATACCTCCCCGGGGGACCTTAGAAGCCACCCAGTCCATTTCACAGATGTTTCAAGAGGGTCAAGGACTTGCCCCCTGCCCTTGGGGCTCAGAGGAGAACCAGGACTAGAGGCTTCCATCTGGCTTCATGCCTTCCTTGATCACATCCTTCCATGTAGACGTTGGTTCATCCTGCCTGGCTTCTGCCCCTTTCACTGCCTCCCCCCGGCCCCCCAAGAAGCTTCTTGGTTTTAACCACACTCAGGAAGGTGAGCTGGAGGAAACAAAAGACGAAGGGGTGGATGCTGGTGTCCAGGCCTGGGTCCTCCCATCTCACGGCCTTCCCTGCACACACCCTCTTCCTGGGGCATTCTTTTGAGCTTCCTTTCCTGCTATTAATAGTCCAGAGTCCATCCCAGATAAGAAAATGGCCAGGAGCGGGAGAAAGCAGGGCCTCAGACTGAGAACAGCACTCCTCTCATCCCAGGGGAGAGGGGTGGAGTCAGCCTTCTTCTGCTCCTGTTTGGTCTCCCCGCTGGAGGTCAGCGTGTGGAGGAACTGTCTCCTTGCTGGTTCAACCCTTCACACCATCTTCATTCTTAGCTCCTCACTGCTGCTCTTTGCTTACCTCTTCACTCCCCATTCCTTCCTTGCTATCTCAATTCCCATCCTCATTCTTGGTGAGCTCAGTACACATTTGGATAAACGCTTAAATACCCTGGCCTCCCATTTTCTTGACCTTTTTCCATCTCTACACCACTGGTAGTCCCATTTCACACCCTGAACTTGATCATCCCCACGCTGTGCACCACCTCTGCATTTCGTTCTTTGATCACTGTTTCTTTCCCTTCCAGTTCATTTGCTCAGGTATACCTGGACCACACTGCTTGAACATAAGGCAGCCCCTCTGATGACCTGTGACTTTGTCACTGCCTGTCAGCCCATCTGTTTTATCCACCCTATCCGTCACCATCTACCATTATGATCCCAACCTTACGAATATGCTGAGGTCTCCTGCATCTTCTGCCACCATAACTCACCTAGCAAAACCTCCATTCCCAGGTGAGCTGTGTCTCCTGTTCCTACGCCTACCTGCAAACAGTGGAAGGAAAAAAAAAATCACACAGTGGCTGATTGGGCTATTATTTTTAAATTCAGGATTTCTGGCCGAATTTGGCACCAGATACCACTTGACAGTCATCCTGTATTTTTCTGGTTGAGTGGTTCTGAAAGTGTGGTCCTCAGACCAACAGCAGCAGAGTCATTTGGGAACTTGTTAAAATGCAAAGTCTGATGCCCCACCCCAGATCTGTTGAATCAGAAATTTGGCCTGAGTTCCTAAACAGGTGTGTTCACAAGCTCCCCAGGTGATTCTGATGCTCCTTAGAGTTTGAGCACCATTTTTCTAGTAGGTTCCCTTCAGTTCAGTTCAGTTCAGTCGTTCAATCGTGTCAGACTCTTTGCGACCTCATGGACCACAGCACACCAGGCCTCTCTGTCCATCACTGACTCCCGGAATTGACTCAAACTCATGTCCATTGAGTCGGTGATGCCATCCAACCATCTCATCCTCTATCGTCCTCTTCTCCTCTCGCCTTCAATCTTTCCCAGCCTCAGGGTCTTTTCAAATGAGTCAGTTCTTCACATCAGGTGGCCAAAGTATTGGAGTTTCAGCTTCAGCATCAGTCCTTCGTGAATATTCAGGACTGATTTCTTTTATATAGACTGGTTGGATCTGCTTGCAGTCCAAGGGACTCTCAAGAGTCTTCTCCAACAGCACAGTTCAAAAGCATCAGTTCTTTGGTGCTCTGCCCCCTTTCCTACCCCAAATGGGTATTTCATACTTTTCCCTTTCACATTACTCCTCCTCCTCTCTTATTTCATCTTTGTCGGTATACTGATTTCCTCTAGACTTGGCTGAGAGAACTGAGGATGTCAAATGGAAACGTGTCTTCCTATTACCAATGTTACCAATGTCCTGATGGCTGTATCCATCTTCTTCCCTCTGGTTTCAAAGGCAGAAGTATCCTACCATCTAATACATGGGTGCCTCCCTCTGCATCTTAAAGAGGGAATAAAACAAAAAGGAGCATCTGTATCAGCTCTAGCATCTCTCACCTTCAAGGAGAAAAGCAAAACTCTCTTGACTACTGCAGTTCCTTTCTAGCAACTGCTATATTTCCCCATTCCTTTTAATAGCTAACATTTGATAAAGTTCTTGTGCTTCCCAGGTGCCTGCCAGTGTAGGAGATGTAAGAGACTTGGGTTCCATCCCTGGGTCGAGAAGATTCCCTGGAGGAGGGCATGGCAACCCACTCCAGTATTCTTGCCTGGACAATTCCATAGACAGAGGAGCCTGGCGGGCTACAGTCCATGGGGTCACAAAGAGTCAGACAGACTGAAGCAACTTAGCACCTTTGTCAGCATGATAAAGTTATTTACACACAGAAGCTCACTTCCCTACCATTCACTCATCTTCTATCAGCCCCAGTTAGGGTTCCACCTGCACTGTTCCCACGGAAACTGCAAGTTGAGGTTGCCGGGAACTTCCATGTCGGCAGTTTCATCATCCAGCACCATCAGCCACTCCCTCCTTGGAGGGAAAAAAAAAAAATCAGACGTCCCTGTTGCATCTTCCTATTTCCCCCAGAAGTGGCTGTTATACTAAATTTAGTATTAAATTCTCTTTATAATGTAAATATTTTCTATGTCTCTATTTCTAAAACTACATTGTTTAATTTTGTAGATTTTAAACCCTGTAAATAAAACCATATAAATTTTTGTTTTGGTTTTTGTTGTTCAGTATAGTTTTTAGATTGATTCATGTTAATACACATATGTGAAAGTCGCTCAGTCGTATCCAACTCTTTGCGACCCCATGGACTGTAGCCTACCAGGCTCCTCCCATGGGATTTTCCAGGCAAGAGTACTGGAGTGGGTTGCCATTTCCTTCTCCAGAGGATCTTCCCCACCCAGAGATCAAACCTGGGTCTCCCACATTGTAGGCAGACACTTAACCATCTGAGCCTCCAGGGAAGTCAATAGATGTATAATAATACATAATATGTATATTACACAGATAAACATATGTAACAATATAATACTTGTCCCTGATTTTCAGTGCTGTGTGACATTCTAGTCTATGATTATAACATAACTTCTGTATCACCAATGTTAACAAGCATTTGCTTGTTACCTATATGGAGCCACATTCCATGGGACACTAAGTGCGCATGCCACGAAAGATGCCTCATGCCACAACTAAGACAAAATAAATACTTAAAAACATTTTTACAAATCTTTAGTTTTAAAATAATTTAGATTTATAGAAAAGCTGCAGAGATGATGCAGAGTGGCAGATACCTTTCCGTCATCTTCCCCTAATATTAACATCTTATAAACCATGGTCCTCTTATCAAAACTACGAAATTAACACTGTACAGTGCTATCACCTAACCTACAGACTTCATTCCTATTTAACCAGTATGTCTACTAATAATCTTTTTTGTTCCAGAATAGAGCAGTACATTTTATCATCATGTCTCTCTCATCTCTTCCAAACTGTGGCAGTTTCTCAGTCTTTCTTTATATTGTTCACAACCTGGATGGTTTTTAAGAGTACTAGCCGAATATTTCATAGCATCCGCTTCAATTTGGGTATGTCAGATTTTTTTTTTCTTGGTTAGATTGGGGCTATGTATTTTTAGAAGGAAGAGCACAGAGGTGAAGGGCCCTTCTCACCACATCTTATCCCAGGACATGACGCCTTATCACTGGTTATGATGCTAACTTTGATTATTTAGTTAAGACGATGTGTTTACTGGGTTTCTCACTGTAATGTTACTGGTTTTCCCTTTCCATCCTAGGAGAGTCACTAAGACCAGCCCATACTCAGATGGGGATGGGAGAGAATACCTTCCTTCTAGAGGAGGGAAGAGTATCTATCATTTTTTGGAATTCTTCCAAGGATGATTTGCTCCTCTTCCCCATCTTCTCCATTTATTTATATATTTAATCATTTATCAGCATGGGTACATGAATATTTATTTTATTCTCTGGGTTTCAATCAGTATTTTTTTATAAAGATTTTTTAAAAATACTTTTGACTATGCTGGGCTATTCTCTAGTTGCGGCAAGCAAGGGCGCGGGCTTCTCATTGCGGTGGCTTTTCTTGTTGGGGAGCATGGGCTCAAGGGTATGTGGGCCTCTGTAGTTGTGGCTCATGGACTTAGTTGCTCTGCGGCATGGGGGATCTGCCCGAGTCAGGGATCAAGTTGGTGTCTCCTGCATTGGCAGGAGTGGGTTTTTTACCACTGAGACACCAGAGAAGCCATCAGTCCCTTATTTTTTAATTTTGTTGATCAAAGTTTTCCAGGTTTGCCTATTGGGAGCTCTCGGGTTGGTTCCCATGTGTTTTGGACTTGCCCACCATTTTGTTTTTGCTTTCTTTTTTAAAAGCACTTCTTTACTTTCTGTTGTTACAAGATGTTCCAGGCTCATCTTGCATTTTATACACTGCTGGTGGGCGTGTACTACGGTGCAGCCACTTTGCAAGACAGTTTGGCCGTTCCTCAGAACACTAAATATAGAGTTACCATGTGACCCAGAAATTCCACTCCTAGGTATATCCCCAAGAGAAATGAAACGTACACACAAAAACTTGTACACAGGTGTTCAGAGCAGCACTGTTTATAATAGCTAAAAAGTGGAAACAGCTTAAATGTTCATCAGCTAATGAGCAGCAAAACAAAATATGGACTATCCCTACCACGGAATATCATTCAGCAATAAAAATAAAAAACTGACATGTGCCACATATGATGAACCTCAGAAACGGGTAAATAAGTGCAAGGAGCCACACGTCGTGCAGTTCCCTTTGTGGGTCAGCGGCGACTGCCGCTGAAGCGTGGCTTCTCTTCTGCTGTCTTCAGCCTGAGGGTTTGTGTTAATCTCATCAGTGGGGCTGAGTTCTTAAATTTAAGTTAATGTTGGGGACTTGCCTGGCAGTCCAGCTGTTAAGACTTTGCCTTCTGATGCAGGGGGTGCAGGTTTGATCCCTGGTCGAGCAGCTAAGATCCCACCTGTTTTAAACCAAAACATAAAGCCATATTTTAACGAATTCAATAAAGACTTAAAAAATGGTGCCCATCAAAAACAAAATGGAAACAAAAAACAAAACAAAAAGCAAACCCCTAACTTGATGTTGCACAGGTGAGACCTTGGTCCGAGTCCCTGCTTGCCTGTCAGTCTTCTTTCTGCTGCTCCCAGGGAGCCTGACTTTGGCAGCCCCCCTCCAGCTATACTCCACTTATCTTTACTTCACACTTGCTAGCATTTTGAGTTCATGGCAGGGTAGAAGCATATTCCCAGATGTTTGCAAAGGCACTGGGGCTGGAGGGTGTGGTCTTTGCTAGCGTTCCTGTCTCTTTCCTAGAAATCCTGCTGGACTTAGCACAGATTCCTGCCCTCTCCCAGGGGCAAAGAACTTTTTCATTTTACTTGTTCCCTTCCCCAGCTTCAGTGGGTTTCCACCACTTCCTTTAGGCTATGCTTTTTTACCTTTCTCCTGCAGCTGAATGCTTTTGTCTCCCAGCAGAGAGAGGGGTGATGGATCTGGGCAGCATCTTCTTGGTGTTTCATTGGTGCCTGTCGTTTTCTTCCCCCGCTGTGGTGGGGTTTCCACCAGTGGCCTCAGGTCATAGATTTGGTTGCTGTCCACTGAAAAGTCAGGCTTTTCTTCTCCCAGGGGATAGGGGTCTATGTGGAGTGTCAGTCCTCACTGCTCTTTCTTCCCTGCAGCCAGCCCTACAGGGGAAACTTTCTCAAGTCTGTCTCTCTGGGCATCTTTACCAGCCCTTGGTGGGGTTCCTGGTGCTGGGGGAGCATCTACAAGTGTGTGAAGCTTTCGATTTCAGCAGTTCTCAGGTTTTCACTTTTACACGAGCCCATGCTCAGCCTTTAGCAATTCATTAAACATTTTAACTTTAATCTTCTTGCCAAATTCTGTCATGTAAGCAAACACTTGAGTCTGGTTTCTCCCTATGGTTGACTGTCTCCAGTTTTCAGGCTAGTTGTTATTGGCCCATGACCTGAGTTTGCCAGTGGGTTCAAGAGAAGTCATTAATTTTCCGTTTCTCCAGCTTTTTACTGTTGTAACGGTGGAGAAACATGCCTCAAACTTGTCAGCATTTGCTCATAATGGCCTATATTATAAATATATTTCTGGCTTTATACCTCATATTTTGTATTTATGCCCTTCTGGGTTGTTTTTCCCCTTTGGTCATCCTCATTAAAGGTTTTACCATTTTATTAGCCTTTTTTAAAAAATCAATTTTTAACTTTGTTGGTATTTGCTATTGTTACTTCATTCATTTGCTATTGTCACATCATTTGAGTATGTGAAAAGATTCAGTCCTGATAACTGGATGAGCAGCTGGCTGTGTTCTCTACTGTGGTGATTCAACCTAGGTCTCAGTTTGCTGGGCTCAGAGGTAGCACTTTAATCCATTTTGATCCTAAAAACCACATGATTATTAGCCATTGTCCAGTCCCCCTCATTAGACTGCCCTGATTACCACGTGGTCCTGCTGCCTGATCTGGTTGTTGCTCAGATTCTAAGTCCTGCTAGGGCATGGGAGAAGAGAAGGACTCTCTCAGCCGTGTCCGACTCTTTGCAACCCCATGGACTATACGGTCCATGGAATTTTCCAGGCCAGAATACTGGAGTGGGTAGCCTTTCCCTTCTCCAGGGGATCTTCCCAAACCAGGGATCGAACCCAGGTCTTCCGCCTTGCAGGCGGATTCTTTACCAGCTGAGCCACAAGGGAAGCCCAAGGGTACAAGTCCAAAGGGTATGGTACCCACGTTTTTCCTGGAAATGAAATTCTGCTCATGCCCCGCTACCCAAGGAATGTGCTGTCCATTCCCACTGCAATCAGCAGCATCTCCTACCAGCATGTCATTGTCATTGTTATTCAGTTGCTAAGTCGTGTTAGACTCTTTGCGACGCCATGAACAGCAGCACACCAGGCCTCCCTGTCCTTCACCATCTCCTGGAGTTTGCTCAAACTCATGCCAATTGAGTCGGTGATGCCATCCAACCAGCTCATCCTCTGTCACCCCCTTCTCCTCCTGCCCTCCATCTTTCCCAGCATCATGGTCTTTTCCAGTGAGTTGACTCTTCGCATCAGGTGGCCAATATACTGGAGCTTCAGCTTCAGCATCAGTCTTTTCAGTGAATATTCAGG
Organism: Cervus elaphus; assembly: GCF_910594005.1. Classification (NCBI taxonomy): domain Eukaryota; kingdom Metazoa; phylum Chordata; class Mammalia; order Artiodactyla; family Cervidae; genus Cervus; species Cervus elaphus. The sequence goes on along the minus strand of NC_057832.1, from coordinate 101,534,236 downwards.
GCTGATTTCCTTTAGGACTGATGGATTTGATCTCCTTGCAGTCCAAAGCCATTGACTGTGTGGATCACAACAAACTGTGGAAAATTTTTAGAGATAGGAATACCAGACCACTTCACCTGCCTCCTGAGAAACCTATATGCAGGTCAAGAAGCAACAGAACTGGACATGGAACAATAAACTGATTCCAAATTCGGAAAAGAGTACGTCAAGGCTGTATATTGTCACCCTGCTTATTTAACTTACGTGCAGAGTATGTCATGCAAAATGCTGGGCTGGATGAATCACAAGCTGAAATCAAGATTGCCGACAGAAATATCAACAACCTACCAGCATGCCAGGCCGATGAACAGTCAAAACAATCTCTTAGAACATGCTCCTCTTCCCCCCCAACAATACACCAAATTTAATCAAAATCCAAAACACCATCAAAGATAAAATGCAGTATATTTTACGAACCACGTGGGGGATAAAAACACTGCCAGAGTGTGCCTTAAAATAATTTATAATTCACCCTCATCTCAGAGACATGAGAAGATGTCCTTTTTAGTGCTCATGAAATACAGTATTTCTCAAAACTTTGATGAAGGGAGTATCATTTGAGCTCTCTTAAGGAACAAAGAGTGTGAACAAGCAGATCATACATGATAAACCACTGGAACACTTCTCTAAGATTTTGCATTTCTTCCTATTCATTATTCCAGAGAATTTCTGGCAACTTTAATATGTAGACTACCATCGAGTTCAGGTTTCAGTCAGCCAACTAAGAAAACAAGTAGTACTACTTTCAGCTGGTTGAGTCAGCATAATGGTCCCAGATCCCCAGTATGCATACCCATATTGATAAATTCATCCAGATAAAAATTGTGATTATCCTTCTCTGATCTAGCATCCTTATCATCTATCAACCAGGCTTATTTGCTAGACTTTTTGCAGATTTTTTTTAAAGTAGAAGCCTTCTCCTGGGTTAGACTCTGTCTTTATCAGGCATCTGACTGTTATCACAGGTTTGAAAAATATGAAGAGTGGTAGAGATGATGACAGGATATGGCTTTCTTTGTCACCGAGCTCAAGTGAGGTTATTGAGTTTTCAAGCAAGATAGAAAGTGCGTGATCAGACAGGAGAAAAGTGGTTGAATCTTTTAAGCAAGTTCCATCGCAGATTGAGCCTTTTTTTTTTTTCTTTTGGCTGTGTTGGGTCTCAGTTGTGGCACATGGGCTCTTCCTTGCAGGATCTTTGTTGGGTCATGTGGGATCCTCCGCCACAGCCCACAGACTCTCAGGTTGTGGTGTGTGGGCTTAGTTGCTCTGCGGCCTGTGGGGTCTTAGTTCCCCAACCAGTGATCGAACCCATGTCTTCTGCCAGTTATCCAAACCAGGAAGGGTAGTATATGTCTTACTAGCATCTAGTAGCTAGAGACCAGGGATGTTGTTAAACATCCCACACTGCATAGGACACTCTCCCATAACAAAAGTATCCAGCCCAAAGGGCTTCCCAGGTGGCACTAGTGAAAAAAGAACCCACCTGCCAATGCAGGAAATGTAAGAGACACAGGTTTGATGCCAGGGTTGGGAAGATCCCTTGGAGGAGGGCATGGCAACCCACTCTGGTATTCTTGCCTGGAGAATCCCACAGACAGAGAAGCCTGGTGGGCTACAAGTCCATAGAGTTGTAAAGAGTCAGACATGACTGAAGTGACTTAGCATGCATACATTCAGTCCAAAATGTCAACAGTTCGGGGTTTGAAAACTGTACTTTCAGCTATTCATCTTTGTAAGAAGTAACCATCCCACCCTACATCCCTTAGTTTATTAAATACGCTGATGTTCCTCTCCAGCAATCTCATTTTTTGCCAGAAAGATACTCTGACATGATCAGTTATAAGAAGTACCACTGTCAAATCATAATACTACATTGATTTTTAACACATGTCCTTTTATGTATGCCCTTTATATTGTTCTATGACAATAGCCACTCAGTCCTGCCAAAGCCACTTTATAGGCACTTCATTCTAGATGGTGGGCAAGGTTGTGACTGCCTCTCTGTGAGATGCTGTAGGATAGTAAAGTCACGTCACTTCATATCTGCAGAATTCCACTTACCTTTAATCCCAGTAAGGCCGAGAAACTAGTTCTCACATTTCTATTGCCTGAGTCACTCCTAATGCAAATTTCTGATTCTCATTAGCAAAATGTATGTGTGTTCATGCACACACATGTGAAAGTTGTTGGGTCATTCTCCAGCTTATGAAGGAGCTGGGATTGCTGATGACCACATTTTGTTGTTGTTTAGTCGCTAAGTCGTGTCCAACTCTTTTGCGACCCTGTGGACTGTAGCCCACCAGGCTCCTCTCTCCATGGGATTTCCCAGGCAAGAATACTGGAGTGGGTAGTCATGCCCTCCTCCAGGGGATCTTCCCCACCCAGGGATCTCATCAGGTCTCCTGTATTGGCAGGCGGATTCTCTACCACTGAGCCACCAGGGAAGCCCTGAAGACCGCATTTAGGGTCACCCTTAACGTCATCCGAGACAGGCTTATAGAACTTGTGTGAAGAGGCAGTTCTGCTCACCGATGGCAAGGACCCAGATGCTGCAGCTTTGGCTATGGACTCTCGCCTCACCTCCGCGGCCGCTCACACCTGATCAAGGTTCCACTGCTCCTGCCTCAGGGTTTCTCAGAGTCGATGACCCCTTCACTCACTGGCCCAGGTGGAGGGGACTCATTCATGGCAGCTTAGTGCATATGTAGGCTCTAGTCACAAAAGAGGCTGGCATTTTCAGCATTTATAATGTAACAAGAGGCAAATCCTGCTTCCATCAGTTCCCCAAGCATAGAACTAGGTTACAGATTCTGATTGGCTATGAAGAATGGCCAGAGTCCACTTCGCTGAGTCCCAGCTCTTTCTCTCCCTTCTGCTCAAAACAGAAAACCAGGAGTCACCCTGACTTTTCCTCTTCCCCTCCCTTAGTACATCAGCAAAAAGTTGATTCTTGCTCCAAAATACAGTCTTGAATCCATCCTTGTTTCAGCTCTTGTGTCAAGGACTTGCTGCAACTGACTATTACCCACTTCATCTGAATTACTGTAACAGCCTCTTTCTCTTCCCATCTCCACGGCCGTGTTCCATAGAGCAGCAAGGGGATGTGTCTCTGTAAATCATGTTCTCAAACTTGTTTGCTTTTTTAAAACCTTCATTGACTTTTTTGAGCACTTAAAATCCCAAATCCTTATTTTGGTCTAAGGAGGGTGATCTTATGTCTCATTTTACATAGGATACAGTTTTTAAGAGAGCTTCCATTTTATTCTCAAAACGCTATGGTTTGGACAGCATGTTAGTATCCATTTACTGTGACGCCCTAAGTTTTCTGAGCCCTGCCCATTCCCCCTCACTCAGAAAACTGCACCCAGATTTGTGTTCTCTGAGCTCTTACCCCTCCTTTGGGGACTTGCAGATTCTTTCCTTCTCCCTGGTACACTTTTCCTCACCTTCTTCACTTAGCTTTCGCCTTATTGTCCTTCAAGCCTTAGCTTCATGAGTGTCCCTGAGGCGCTTTTCCTTAACTCTCTGTCTAACAGCATCACTTCCTTGTTCTTTGCATCATGTCCTTGTTCATTTCCTCCGTGGAGTCACCAGAATGTGACGTTTAATTGGCTGTTGTTCAGTCACTCAGTCATGTCCAACTCTTTGCGACCCCATGAACCGCAGCATGCCAGGCTTCCCTGTCCATCACCAACTCCTGGAGCTTGCTCAAACTCATGTCCATCAAGTCAGTGATGCCATGCAACCATCTCATTCTCTCTCGTCCCCTTCTCCTCCTGCCCTCAATCTTTCCCATCATCAGGGTCTTTTCAAACGAGTCAGCTGTTCGCATCAAGTGGCCAAAGTAATGGAGTTTCAGCTTCAAGATCAGTCCTTCCAATGAACACCCAGGACTGATCTCCTTTAGGATGGACTGGTTGGATCTCCTTGCAGTCCAAGGGACTCTCAAGAGTCTTCTCCAACACCACAGTTCAAAAGCATCAATTCTTCAGTGCTCAGCTTTCTTTATCGTCCAACTCTCACATCCAGACATGACTACTAGAAAAACCATAGCCTTGACTAGATGGACCTTCATTGGCAAAGTAATGTCTCTGCTTTTTAATATGCTGTCTAGGTTGGTCATAACTTTCCTTCCAAGGACTAGGCATCTTTTAATTTCATGGCTGCAGTCACCATCTGCAGTGATTTTGGACCCAAAAAAATAAAGTCTACCACTGTTTCCCCATCTATTTGCCATGAAGTGATGGGACCGGATGCCATGATCTTCATTTTTTGAACGTTGAGTTTTAAGTCAGCTTTTTCACTGTCCCTTTTCACTTTCATCAAGAGGCTCTTTAGTTCTTTGCTTTCTGCCATAAGGGTGGTGTCATCTGCATATCTGAAGTTATTGATATTTCTCCTGGCAATCTTGATTCCAGCTTGTGCTTCACCCAGTCTGACATTTCGCATGATGTACTCTGCATGTAAGTTAAATAAGCAAGATGACAATAAACACCCTTGATGTACTCCTTTCCCAATCTGGAACCGTCTGTTGTTCCATATCTAACTGTTGCTTCTTGACCTGCATACAGATTTCTCAGGAGGCAGGTCAGGTGGTCTGGTATTCCCATCTCTTTCAGAATTTCCCCCAGTTTGTTGTGATTCACACAGTCAAAGGCTTTAGCATAGTCAATGAAGCAGAAGTAGATGTTTTTCTGGAATTCTCTTGCTTTTTCTATGATCCAGTGGATGTTGGTAATTTGATCTCTGGTTCCTCTCTGCTTTTTCTCAATCCAGCTTGAACATCTGGAAGTTCATGGTTCACTTACTGTTGAAGCCTGGCTTGGAGTATTTTGAGCATTACTTTGCTAGTGTGTGAGATGAGTGCAATTGTGTGGTAGTCTGAACATTCTTTGGCATTGCCTTTCTTTGGGCTTGGAATGAAAACTTACTTTTTCCAGTCCTGTGGCCACTGCTGAGTTTTCCAAATTTGCTGGCATATTGAGTGCAGCACTTTCACAGCATCATCTTTTAGGGTTTGAAATAGCTCAACTGGTATTCTATCACCCCCACTAACTTTTTTCATAGTGATGCTTCCTAAGGCCCACTTGACTTTGCACTCTAGGATGTCTGACTCTCGGTGTGTGATCACACCATCATGGTTATCTGGGTCATTAAGATCTTTTTTGTATAGCTCTTCTATGTATTCTTGCCACCTTTTCTTAATATCTTCTGCTTCTGTTAGGTCCATACCATTTCTGTCCTTTATTGTGCCCATCTTTGCATGAAATGTTCCCTTGGTATCTCTAATTTTCTTGAAGAGATCTCTAGTCTTTCCCATTCTATTATTTTCCTCTATTTCATTGCATTGATCACTTAGGAAGGCTTTCTTAACTTTCTTTCCTTGCTCTTCTTTGGAACTCTGCATTCAGATGGATATACCTTTCCTTTTCTTCTTTGCCTTTAGCTTCTCTTCTTTTCTCAGCTATTTGTAAGGCCTCCTCACCAGGCAGTTTTTTGGAGAAGGAAATGGCAACCCACTCCACTACTTTTACCTGGGAAATCCCATGGAGGAGCATGGTAGGCTACAGTTCATGGGGTCGCAAAGAGTCAGACGCAACTGAGCAACGTCACTTTGTCAGACAACCATTTTGCCTTTTTGCATTTCTTTTTCTTGGGGATGATTTTGATCACCGCCTCCAATACAGTGTTGTGGACCTCCGTCCATAGTTCTTCAGGCACTCTGTCTATCAAATCTAATCTGTTGAATATATTTGTCACTTCTACTGTATAATCATAAGGGATTTGATTTAGGTCATACCTGAATGGTCTAGTGGTTTTCCCCACTTTCTTCAACTTAAGTCTGAATTTTGCAATAAGGAGTTCATGATCTGAGCCACAGTCAGCTCCTGGTCTTGTTTTTGCTGACTGTATAGAGCTTCTCCATCTTTGGCTGCAAAGAATATAATCAGTCCGATTTCTGTATTGACCATCTGGTGATGTCAATGTGTAGAGTCTTCTCTTCTGTTTTTGGAAGAGAGTGGTTGCTATGACCAGTACATTCTCTTGGCAAAACTTTGCCCTGTTTCATTCTGTACTCTAAGGCCAAGCTTGCTTATTACTCCAGGGATTTCTTGATTTCCTTCTTTTGCATTCCAGTCCCTTATGATGAAAAGGACATCTTTTTTTTGGTGTTAGTTCTAGAAGGTCTTGTAGGTCTTCATAGAACTGTTCAACTTCAGCTTCTTTGGCATTAGTGGTTGGGGCATAGATTTGGATTACTGTAATATTGAATGGTTTGCCTTGGAAACAAACAGATCATTCTGTCATTTTTGAGATTGCACCCAAGTACTGCATTTTGGACTCTTGTTGATTATGAGGGCTACTCCATTTCTTGTAAGGGATTCTTGCCCACAGTAGTAGATATAATGGTCATCTGAATTAAATTCACACATTCTGGTCCATTTTAGTTCGCTGATTCCTAAAATGTCAATGTTCACTCTTGCCATCTCCTGTTTGACCACTTCCAGTTTACCTTGATTCATGGACCTGACATTCCAGGTTTCTGTGCAGTATTGTTCTTTACAGCATCAGGCTTTACTTTGCGTCACCAGTCACATCCACAACTGGGCACTGTTTTTGCTTTGGCTCCATCTCTTCATTCTTTCTGGAGTTATTTCTCTACTCTTCTTCTATAGCATATTGGGCACCTACCAACCTGGAGAGTTCATCTTTCAGTGTCATATCTTTTTGCCTTTTCATACTATGCATGGGGTTCTCAAGGCAAGAATATTGAGGTGGTTTGCCATTCCCTTCTCCAGTGGACCATGTTTTGTCAGAACTCTCCACCGTGACCCGTCTGTCATGGGTGGTTCTACATGGCATGGCTCATAGTTTCATTGAGTTAAGACAAGGCTGTGGTCCATGTGATCAGTTTGGTTAGTTTTCTATAATCGTGATTTCCATTCTGTCTGCCCTCTGATGGATAAGGATAAGAGGCTTGTGGAAGCTTCCTGATGGGAGGGACTGCTTGTGGGGGAATCTGGGTCTTGCTCTGATGGGCGGGGTGGGGCCATGCTTAGTAAATCTTTAATCCAATTTTCTGTTGATGGGCAGGACTGTGTTCCCTCCCTGTTTGGCCTGACACCAAACTATGGTAGGGATAATAGTGGTAATGGCGACCTCCTTAATAAGAACTTAAGCCAGGACTGTTGTACTCAGTGCCCCCGACCCACAGCAGGCCACTGTCAACCCACACCTCTGCCAGAGACTCCTGGACACTCACAGGCAAGTCTGGCTCAGTCTCTTGTGGGATCACTGCTCCTTTCTCCTGGGTCCTGGTGCGTACAAGATTTTGTTGCGCCCTCCAAGAGTTTGTTTCCCCAGTCCTGTGGAAGTTCTGTAATCAAATCCCGCTGGCCTTCAAAGTCAAATTCCCTGGGAGTTCTCAGTCCCTGTGTCGGATCACCAGGTTGGGAAATCTGTTGTGAGTCCTAGAACATTAGGGCTGCACAAGTAAGCATCTGTGTCTTACTTTCCATTGTAATCCCAGGGCGTGAACCTGTCATTTAACTGTTCCCTCACTCAATCCCTGTTATTGTTCAGTCACTCAGTCGTGTCTGACTCTTTGCAGCCTCATGGACTGCAGCATGCCAGACCTCCCTGTCCTTCACCATCTCCCGGACCTTGTTCAAACTCATGTCCATTGAGTCAGTGATGCCAGCCAACCATCTTATTCTCTGTTGTCCCCTTCTCCTCCTGCCTTCAATCTTTCCCAGCATCAGGGTCTTTTCTAATGAGTTGGCTCTTTGCATCAGGTGGCCAAAGTGTTGGCGTTTTAGCTTCAGCATCAGTCCTTACAGTGAATATTCAGGACTGATCTCCTTTAGGATGGACTGCTTTGATCCGCTTGCAGTCCAAGGGACTCTCAAGAGTCTTCTCCAACACCACACTTCAAAAGCATCAATTCTTTGGTGCTCAGCCTTCTTTATGGTCCAACTGTCACCTCCATACATGACTGCTGGGAAAACCATAGCTTTGACTATATGGACCTTTGTTGGCAAAGTAATGTCTGCTTTTTAATATGCTCAGTCCCTGACCCCCTGACAAGGCTGAGCTCCCAGGCTAGACTCAGAGAACCCCTCAATGTGTCTCAGAGTTGTCCTTAAGTAGCAATTTGTGTAATTTCACTTTTCCAGTTTCTCCTTCTACATAGATTTCCAGAGGAACAGAGGTCCCTTGTGCCATGTTTAGAACAGGGCACTTGGATATGTGCGAGTCTCTTGTGTTTTCTGTAAGGTCCTACGTCTGGGAGAAGGAGGCAGGGATGATGAGGGTTCTGTGCTGGGGTGTGGAAACCTTGAACGGTGCGTGCCTGGGGCTGGATGGGGAGGGCAGAGAATTCACTGCAGGCTCCCACAGGCAGTGGGACTAGGAGCTGAGTCCTTCTCTGGAGCGGAATTTCTCTTGACTTCCTCTGCTTTCTCCTCAGCCTCCCTCTTAGAGGCTTCTTGAACCCCAGAGAAATCTGGGCACATCAAGGGCCCAGACCCTTCAGCAAAGATGGCAGGGATGAGAGCAAGGCCTCTGGATCCTGGGGAAGAGCTGGAGCAATGGAGAGAGAAAGACTTCCAGCTAATACCCTAATTGATTCTGTGTTGTCTTTGTTCGTAGGAGATGACACACAACCAAGAACCACGACAATGCCAAGTGTCAGCTCAACCTCTCAGAAACTACCCAAAGAAACCACTTCTCAGAAGCCGGATTTAACCACAGTCACACAAAGTAAAACCCCGACATCTAATGTGAAATCCGCTGAGAAATCCAATGTGACACCCACTGTCACTATAGCGCTGACTGGCGTACCCACGTCTAAAACATCTGTCACAAGTGCGGTACCAACTTCAGCCCAGAAAAACACAATTGACGCAGCCAATAACACCCCTCTTGTAACTACTAAAGATCCTACAACCGCATCAGCCACCGTCTCAACAAATCCTAAAAACATGAGCAGCCAGAATCCAATTAATGATTCACCCCCATCCAGAATCCCAACTACCCCCAGTGTGACCACAGGCAGCGTGACCACTAAGGAAGGCGATCAGATAATCTCCACATCTCCATATCCGAATATCACCCGAGGCATCTCTCCTACTCTGTCTTCCTCGACCACCCTCGAAAGCACTCAGCAGCCTAGCAGGGGCTGTGTGACTTTGGCCCCTGGGACCTCAGAGCCCACAAGGAGCTCCACGGAGGAATCAAACAAAATGACTGTAACTACAAGTTCAGGCAGGATGACAAGTCCCACCTTCACAGCTCAGGTGACCCCACTGAGTAAGTGTTGCCTTGCCTTTTTGAAGCAGAAAGAAACTTTCAGATGTCTATGTTCTGTACCGTTGTTCAACTAGAAGGTGGAGATTTCATGCCGTGAGTTAAAGATTGTAAATGTGTAGCACCTTCGTTCAGCCTGTTTCCCATCCTGTGGTGAGCAGCGGCCTGCAGAGCTGTGTGTTGTGATGAGTGCTCAAGGTTTTGAACTGCCCAGTGGACCGTTTTCCTTTTTTTTTTTTTAAGTGCTAGTCTTAGTCCAGTAAATTCATTTCAAACCTCACTGATGGATCATGAGCCTCCATGCCCATTTGAGATCTATTGAATCAGAATTTCTTGGTGTGAATCTGAGCATTCGCATTTCGAGGGACCCCGCCCCGCCCCGTCCCACCTCCCACTCCCTCTCCCGCTGCCATATCATGTGGGTGCGTGGTGAAGTTACTAGAGAACCACACCCCAAGAGCAAAGTGATGTCCTGCGTAACAGCAAGGGCCCTGAGTTGGATAAACCTGGATTCCTGTCCCTGCTCTGCCACTTGTTCCTGCGGAATTCATCATGCTCCTCTGAGCCTCCATTTCCTTGTTTATGAAAGGGGTAATGATGGTACTTCCCTCAGAGTCATTGTGAGGACGGAAGAAGAAAGTACCTGTGAAGCGCGTAGGACCCTGACATGAAACGGTTACTCAGCTGACATTTGCTGCTGGCATTGTCACTGCTGTTGATACTTCTCTCGGGTTCCTACACTGGCTCATCCAATCCGCTCATCCTGTAATGGGTTACGGCAGCTGGCTTCATCCATCTGCCTCCTCTTTCTCATAGCTTGCCTCCTTTTGCTGGTGGTCTGTAAAGCCGAAGTGGGGTGAGGGGAAGACTAAAGAACCTCAGAAAACTAGGAACAGGAAAGACTACCTTTTTTCTGTTTAAACCACTCACCTTTCCTCATAAGCTTTGTTTCCCCATTTACAGAACCACAGGTCACCGTCAAAGGAACTCAACACACCTCCAGGGAGACGCCAGCTGTCACTGTCAGCGCTGGAGCTCAGCAACCTACAGGCTCTTCACTGGGACCTGGGACCACAACTCTCGTCAGGAGAGCCACCACCTCCAGCATTCAGTTGACGTCAAATGCCCCCCAAAGCTCCAGCACCCATTCTCCCACCTCAGTCATTCCAACAAATATAGGGCAGGTAAGAGAGCCCAGACTCGGAGAGAAGGGGAATCCAGGAAGAGCATCTGTACCCTTCCCTTCCCAGAGCCCCGGTGGGGGTGTGAGGAGCCAGTATCATTCACCCGCTGTCTCTGGCTTTGCTGGACTCGGCCTCAGACAGCGGGATAACCAGTAACGTACCTGGCGCTCAGACCCCAGCCGGCCAGCTCCCAGCTTGGCCCCAAGCTCCTTGCCTGATGTCGCCCACCTAACGGTGTGTGTGGGGTGTCAGTTGCTTCACTTCTGTCCAACTCTTTGCAACCCCACGGACTGTAGCCTGCCAGGCTCCTCTGTCCATGGGGATTCTCCAGGCAAGAATACTGGAGTGGGTTTTCACTCCCTCCTCCAGGAGAGTCTTCCCGACCCAGGGATCAAACCCTGGTCTCCTGCATTGCAGGCAGATTCTGAGCCACCAGGGAAGCACCTAAGGGAGGGAGGGAGGATTCAAAGATGAGATCTTATCAAGTTCAGCCTGGCCGTTAATCCCAGTGGCTTCTTTCAGATCCAGTGCCATCCTCATGAAAAGCTGAATGGGAGCAAACTCTCCCTGAACATTTCGGGAGTCAACAGCTGTGTGAGTACCATGCTCGTCTGAGCCCCACCCTGACCTGCATCCTCCAAAGGCGGTTTAGCACCAGGATCACTGAAAGTGGAAGGGAATGGAGTGTTCCTTGTAGAAAGGAGCCGAGAGATGTGTTCATTTCCTGCCCTTGTTTTTGGTCCTTCCAATCTCACGGAGGGTCAGAACCAGCTTCTCTAAAGGAAGCCCCGCCCACAGGGCTGCTACGGGGCCAGAAATACCAGGTCTTCTGAGCTTTCACTTCTGAGGGTCTGACGCAAGACCTGGTTCTTGCTTGTTTCTAGTTCAGGATGTGACTTTGTTAAGCCCATCTCTTTGGGCTTCAGAGGCCTCAGTTGAAAAGAAGAGGCTTAATCTGCCTAACTTTCGTTGTTCTAAGAGTCTGTGGTTTTATATTTCCTGCTCCATGTATTATCTGACGGCCTGCCTCTAACCTAGGGGAGCTGTCACCAACAGCTGTTCTTCCACTCAGGGTGGTGTGTGTGTGTATTGTTTGAGGAAGATGGTGTCAGCACGTGTGTGAGTGCGTTTGCATGAAAGAGAGAGTGTAGCCGTGTTGTCCACTGCCTTCAGACTGCCAGTCTCCCTAGGATTAAGGGCTTTAGTCTGGGGTTTCTGCCGCAGTGCTTACTCAGTAGCTGAGGCCTGAGTGGGTGCTGGTGATCGATGGCTCACTGCCGCCCTCTCCTGGTCAGTGGCTATTTTGCAAACACCCCTAGGAACCAGAAAGTGAAAGCAAGCAGCATGGAAAACTTGGGTTTACGATAATTTAATGCTACCTATTTTCTGCAGTTGTTTTCTTTTGGGTGTCCATTTTGGTGGAATTTTCCAAGTGAACTATAGAAAAGCTGGAGTTTTCAATCAGAGTAGGGTTTTCCTGGGATTGGGCTTGTTGGACAAGGCGAGAACCACACTGACGCTTGCCCAGCCTTTCCTCCGGCTCTCTTTTTGGCTGAAACTTGGCAGGTTTGGTGGTAAGCCTTCTTCTCCTTTGCCATAAATGGGAAGAGGAAAGCCCTGCATCTTAACCTGGTAGCAAGGCTGGGGAGTTAGTAGGCCTAAGGAAATTCCAGGTAGAAAACCCACGGGATGGTTTGTGGGACAATAGCAACAGTCCTTTTCTTCATCTTGGTATCCTTATTTCAAAGTCTGGTCAGAGAAACACCAGTTTGGGGTGCCTCTGGATGACTGGGTAAAAGCTACCCATACTTTGCTTCCTCACCCTCAGCCCTAAAGCCACATCAGCCATGCTCTTTCTGCTAAGAAATACAGAGGAAGCCCCTTGAAGATGTCCTTGTGCATCTTCCAGACACTCCCAAGTCCCCCTGTGCAGTATGGCCTTGCCCTTCTCTTGTCAGCCTGTTTATGGTTTCAGTCTTAGCCGAGGGAAGAGGCATGTGTTTCAACTTTGGGATGGATGACCTTGAGCTGAGAGCCCAGCGTTTACCCCTCCTGAGGTCTCTGAACTCAGCATCAAGGGCTGGTGAATGCAGGTTCATTGGCATCTTTGCCCTGGCAGTGCCTCCGCAGGTCCTTCCATGGGAGAGAAATGATGATGGGCAGCAGGTCGTGATGCTTAAAGAGCTCTGAGAGAGAGGGGCACACTTGGGGGAATGGCATTGTTCAACCAAGACGAGATAAATGGGATGGGGGGATGAGGGAGGAGATGTCTATCCGAGCCAGAGAAGGCAGGGGCTGGCCCAGGAGGAGGACATGTGACCCACCAGTCGGGGCAGTCGGGTCACAGCTGGCAACAGCATTGTCCTGACCTTAGCTTGCAAGGGTGGCCCCGCAAGCCTAGGCTGCTGTCGTGATCCCTGATTACTTGTGGTCTCCTCACAACAGAACACAGTGGCTTCGAATCACAAACTGGTCGAGGTGTTGTGCCAAGCAGTAAAACCCTCCTTCAACAAAACTCAAGATGAGTGCCATATAGAGATAGCTCTTGGTTCACGTGCCCAGGAGGTGGACATCAAACACATTACTATCATCAGTGAGTTGAGGGCCAGGGCAGGGAGGCCTCTCTGGGGTGGGAATGGGGCAGGGCGGGTGACGGGAGCCACAGGGATGGGTCAGGACTCTGTCACCTGCTCAGGAGATGGAGGAACAGCAAGTCCTCTGTCCCTGCCATGTCTCTGAGCTAGACCACTGAAGCGGCATCTCTCCCTCTGCCCCTCAGCAAAGCTCCATCCCACGGACATTTATAAATTGCTGAAAGACGACTGGGACAAGCTAGAAGACGTAAGTGGATGGCCCCTCGTGCTGGGACAGACTGGGTCAGGAGCCTGTCCCTCGGAAGCCCGTGGTTCCCCGGTTCCACTGTTTCTCATTGCTGAGGAACCTCTGGTTTGCAAGCATGGAGATGGGAGGGTAAAAGGGGACAGCAGGGCGGTGGAACAGGCCCCCAAAACCCCAAGTGGAAGAGCTCGTAAGTGAATGGGAGTTCTGAGAGAGAGAGACCTGGAACCCATTTTCTGCTATGTCACTTTCTCTTTCCTGGCCAGGTGGGCATCAGAGACATGCAGTTTGAGGGTCAAGGACCACCAGAAGAGATGGAGGACCGGTTCAGCATGCCCCTGATCATCACTATTGTCTGCATGGCATCCTTCTTGCTCCTGGTGGCGGCCCTCTATGGCTGCTGCCACCAGCGCCTCTCCCATAGGAAGGACCAGGTGAGGACCAAGCAGTCCAGTTCACTGGATGACTTTCACCCTGTTATTCCCATATTAGAGAAAAGCCGTGGGCCCTTTCTGATAGGCAGAGGTCATCATCCCTTATAGGAAATGGAAATTTGCCTGGAGAATTAAAGAGGCAGCATGGATTTTGGAGTCAAAGATGACTTGGGTTAAACCCTAGCTCTGCCTCCGATTAACTGGGTGACCGTGAGCAAGTCATAATCTCTGAGCTTCAGGTTTCTCATCTGTGTAGTGGGAATATCCACCTTGCAGAGTTGCTCTGAGGATCCATTGCTATAAATGGGCTGAGGCATACCCGTCTAACCAGAAATTTTTTCATTTACCTTACTAGGATTCCCTTGTAACAGTTCCACCCAGATTCAGGGTTCTCAACCCTGGCTGCACACTGTGGAGGGCTTTAAAAGAAATCCCCCTGCTTAGTTTCATCACACCCCAACTGAAACAGCATTTCTGGGTCACTATGTTCGTTTAAAGATTCCCAGGGACAGTCCTCTGCCACCCAGGTTGTATCCTGGGTAAAGAGGGAGAGAAAGATCTCTCCAGATGGTTTCCACCTGCAGCGGGAGGGAAAAAGTTTCTGTACGCATCGTGTTCAGCCTTAGGGAAGTCCTAGTCACTCAGCCTGATGAAAGTCATTTTCTTAGAGTTCTTGCCTGTTCAGAAAAGTGGTGAGGAGGGGCCTTGAGAGGAAGGTTTGATGGGGAAGGAGTGGAGGAGAGGAGATGGGAGAATAAAGTCCGCCTCTGCTGACGTCACAGATTTGCCACCAGGGCAAAGGTGATGCGAGCTGGGAATTCTAGGATGCTGGGTAGGTTCTCCTCTCAGAATTGCCCTGAGGCAGGCCAGCAGTCAGGACCACCCGTTGTTCACATTAGCTAAATTGGGGTTCCCGAATTATAGGGGTACAAGTGCCAATATTAAGGCTAGAGCAAGGCTGACCACTCTCAAAAATTACCCTTTTTTCTTGGGTCACCTCTCTCACTCTAGCAACGACTAACAGAGGAGCTACAGACGGTGGAGAATGGTTACCATGACAATCCGACACTGGAAGTGATGGAGACCTCATCAGAGATGCAGGAGAAGAAGGTGGCGAACCTCAATGGGGAGCTGGGGGACAGCTGGATCGTGCCTCTGGACAACCTGACCAAAGATGACCCTGAAGAGGAAGACACACACCTCTAATCGGGGCTGCCGGCGGTCTCCAACGGTGCAGAGCTCCAGCCCAACCACCTCAAGTGCCACTTGTGAGGGGAGGAGGAAGATCCTTCCCCTTAGAGGGAAAGACTGGGGTAGGAGAGCAGACTCGGAGGGTCCCCTCCCCCCAGTCCCCACAGGCCTTAATTTTTCCCTTTTCAAGCTGAACAAATCACATTCTGTGTAGAATCCTCTTGTAGAATAACCCACTAGTGCCTGAGAGCAGTGCTGCTGGGAGAACAGGAAAGAGCCATCCATAGAAGGGACTTTTCAAGACCATCTACTAGCCTCCATTCACAGACAAGATGACTGAGGCCCAAAGAGGGTAAAATCAAAGTCACACAGCCACTGGGTGACATGTCGGAATGAAAACAGAGATCCTTCATTCAGTCCAGTGCCCGTTCCCACCATACCACGCTGCTGCATCACCCGTGCCCTCCCTCCAGAGTGACCCTGGGCAGGGGTGGAAGCGGCCCATCAGTGGATGGGCTGGAGGGCAGAGCGGGGCCGGATCCTGCCTCCGTGGGGTCTGGCTCCTTGAAAAGACAGGTCCTGTTCCTGTCTCGTCTGCCGGTCTTGTCTTCCTGCCTGTGTTCCTGTCCTTTGTTCTCCTCCCTCCCTTCATTCAGGTTTTTCATCCACTCTGTTCCAGGGCCTCTGGGACTAACAGAGGTCATTCATGACCTTCAGTCCCTTGTTCTGGAGTCTAGTTTCCTGGTGTCTGCTTATGAGATCGGGACTGACAGAGCACACAAGACTCCCCCTGTGAACACGTCTGCCCACCGGCCATCTACAGATGAAGAGAGAAAGGGAAGCCCCTCTTTCCAGGATGGGTCCCCACCCACCCCAAGGCTCCCCAAGTGCTGCCTGGCCTCCCACTCCCACGGGGACTAAAATCTGCAGCAGCTACTGAAGGCAAGATGTTTCCTGTTTCCTTGTCGTTGCTCAGCCGACGCAATAGAGAGGAGACCCCAGCTCGGTCATCCCCCTGAGGTTCAGCATGAATGAGCAGCTTTAGGACAGAGCTTCCTCAGGCCCGGTAAGCAGAGAGGTGTCTGAACAGACAATCGACTGAAACAACAGGAAGGACAGGCTTTACTTTCCGTTTCATAGGACACTCAGGGGCTTTGCAAGTTGCTGAGAGTTTTCTCTTTTAATCCAGCCCTTTACTGCCAAAGGCCAAAGCTCAAATCATTGAGATGTTTGAAGATTCCAGTCTTCTGTGCACAGGGCAAGAAGAGCCTGGAGGTGAGGTGCGCTTCAAGCTGAGTAAGGAGCTGCCAGCCGGAGTGGAATCCCAGCGACCTTTCACTGTCGGGCATGGAGCTAGGCCGTGCTGTGCGCTCTCGGTATTCCTAGTGGGGCTGGCTGCCCGGCGCTCCTGCAGGTTCTGGTGGCATCTCAGGGAAGCACAATGCCGACCGTTGCCCAGTGGAGGGGTTTGGAGGGAGCTTAGCAGGTAGTAGCTGCATAGACGGCACCGGAGGACTGAGCACAGCGAGGTTTCACCTGATTTTCTGATTTTACCTGATTACTGCGTGGAATTTTAAACTGCCCACGTCTCTCTGTTACTGGGCATAACGCCCCTAGATCCTACTAGGAAGATGCTTTGGAGGATGAAAACAGTCACTTGGCCTAGGCTGCAATAGATCTGATAGAATAGGCTGTCTGCTTTGGGATAGGTTATTTTTTTTAAAGGAGAGGATTTTAGGGGGACAATCTGTGTCTTTCCTTTGCCATCTAATTCCCTCTTCATAGTCTTTAGCCGTTTGATACCAAGGGGAAGAGGAAGGCCAGAGGTTCAAGTAGGGCCCCCAGTGAGCTTCCCCCAAGCTAGAAAGATGCTAAGGTAACAAAGATCCTGAAGTATTTGCCCTGATTCTTCCCTGTTTGGAGGCTGGCAGGATGGAGAATACCGGTTTGGGGGAAAATAGAGGAAAATGCCAGAGAAGGCAATGGCACCCCACTCCAGTACTCTTGCCTGGAAAATCCCACGGACAGAGGAGCCTGGTAGGCTGCGGTCCATGGGGTCGCTAAGAGTCGGACACGACTGAGCGACTTCACTTTCACTTTTCACTTTCATTCATTGGAGAAGGAAATGGCAACCCACTCCAGTGTTCTTGCCTGGAGAATCCCAGGGAAGGGGGAGCCTGGTGGGCTGCCGTCTATGGGATCACACAGAGTAGGACATGACTGAAGTGACTTAGCAGCAGCAGCAGCAGAGGAAAATGCTGTCTCACTGGGAAAAGATCTGTTTGCTTCTTTCCTACCCAACATTTGGTTCTTTCTACCCAGTGGATTTCTATCATGGCCACCGTGGGACAGGCCAGCCTGGATTACTCCTTTGCTGATTCTGGGTCTCATTTCACCAGCCAGGTTTAGACAGAGACAGCAAATACATTCTGGAAACCAATCAAAGGCCATAACCCACAGGCCTCTTGGGGAGCGAGAAGGTGACTGGCAAGGACCAGAGAGTGAAAATGAGGCTTGGTCAAGAGGAATGACTGTGGCTCTGTCCAGAGTCAGCCTTGACAAGCTCTGGGCTGGCTCAGAGGCTCCTTCTTTGGGTGCATCTGAACTGTATTGTTCTAGCCTTCTGGGCAACTTGCCCTGGCTTGCTCTTGCCACCTATGTCAAAGACCATATCGCCATGCATCTGTAGTGGTCATCTTCTTCCCACATCTTTGCTGGTCTCTGATGCTATCTGGTTAATTCAGATTCTGGGGCTGAGAAGAGAGAAGAAAGCTGGGAATTCAGCATTGACTTGAAACAAGTTGTGCCAGAGATTATAATAAACTGTTTTATTTCGGTGGCACACTCGTTCAGAAACCATGAATCTGATGACTGGACGAGATCCAGGGGGAAGCACACTCTCATGTCAGGGGGGACAGACGCAGCAATGCTTATGAAGGGGGCACAGAATATTCTTTTGCGTCATAGGACAAGATACGGGTTTAGTCTAGATGCAAGACTGTTCTTTCCCTTCTTGATAAGGAAAGCTAGCAGAAAGTTTATTTAAATCACTTCTTGAGCATTTATCTTTTTGACAATATACTGGAGAAACTTTGAAAAACCAGTTCCAGCTGATACACATATACGTATTTTTTGATAATGTAAATACAACAGCCACATGTTAATCCACCCTGCACTGCTTTGAGTGACTATACTTCGAAAAAACCTTTGTTACGAGAGAAGGCTTTTTTCCCTCTAAACAGGAATGTAAATGTCTATTTTACTAGAAATAACAAGCTTTTGTTTTTCTTCAATGAAAAATGAAATACGAGATAGGCTGATGATGAAGTATTTGTCTTGCAGACTGGGCATTTTTATTTTTAAATATGGTCCTCATCCCCTCCCTGTAAAGTCCCAGCATGTTACAATAAGGGTTGTAGTCAGTATGCAACCTGGTGGGGAAGAGGGGTTTTAGAACTCAGTCCAATCTTTATTTTTTTAACAGAAGAAGAGTCTGAAGCCCAGAAAGATAAAGTGACCTGGCGAAACTCACATATTTAGTGACAGAAAACAGGCTTAAAACCTGGACTGGAAAACTGTCCAGTGCTGTGTGCCTCAGGAAGAAACCAACAAATTAAGGCCTGCTAATTAAGGGCAGGCAGCAGAGTGATACCAAGGAGATCGGCAGCAAGGGTAGGGAGAGCATGAAGACAAAATCAGGAACCTTACTGGTCTGTGGCTTATTTAGGTCTAAGACTTAAATGAACAATTGTGTTCTGCCAAGAATAGTTTTGAATAGTTTCTACATATAGGACTAAGGATCAAAGGGAACAAGATGGGAAGGCAGAGGGGGGCGAAAGTAAAGCAATGGTTTTCATCATTGTCATTAGCTGATTAACTCAAGTTTGGCGAAAACCCTACCCTGAGTCACAGAAGGGGATTACTATGTACTCCACGTCTTTTTAAAAAAATTAGTGAATGTTAAAAGAGTTTGCTCAGGAGACTGGAGGAGCTGTGTCTTAGTGGACAGGAGTCTAAAGTACACTGGAATTTACCAAGAAACCTGTTTGTAAAAATTATTACTTATTGCCATTTTCTTACAAAAATATATTTTGGAAAGTTGTATACTGTCAATTAAACGGCTTTTGTCTAAGCTGGCTCAAGCACTAGTATTTCGCTCTGAGTGGCTTCCATTCTTAACTTGTGCACATGGCTCATCACTGAAGACCTTGAAGACACAGCGGGGCAGCCTCTGCTTGGCTGTGCCTGCTTAGCTACGCGGGTCCAGAGTAAAAGGACAGAAGCGGAAGAAAGGACAGAGGGGATTCTGGAGGTGATGCCAGTTTCTCCAGATAATCTCAGGCTGCTTTAGTGAGGAGAACTGAAAGTGCCCCATTTCCCTCACAACACTTTTATCAATGTTTTACCCTCTTCCTTCTCTTCGTTTGCCTCAGAAAAAATTGTGACTCACCCACCACCAGAGATTCCAAGGGGGCTGCTGAACCCTGATCAGGTATGAAACACTGTTGTAAGGACAAGGCAAACATTAATAAAAATACAAAAAAACAAAGGATTCTGTTCTGGCCCTGTTCTGCCAATAAAAGGATCAGTTTACTTGTCAGAAGAAGCCCGTGCCTGTCCCTTACCCAGAGATACGCGAGCATGCCCAGTAATGTCAGACTCTGAGAACTTATGGAGCCCTCCAGGCTCCTCTGTCCCTGGGATTCTCCAGGCAAGGATACTGGAAGTGGGCTGCCATTTCCTCCTCCAGGGGATCTTCCTGACCCAGGGATCAAACCCACCTCCTCCTACATTTCCTGTGTCAGCAGGTGGATTCTTTACCCAGAAATGTAGTGAAGATGAAGGAGGTTCAGGAAAGGAATTGCTCAAAGATGATTCTGATTCTCTTCATCTCGTGGGGTGGTAATTATCTACTGACATGTTTCTTCACTGCAAGAAGAAAACTTTATCATTCCTAATCTGCTGCAGGGAAACAGGTGAATCTGGTCCATGCTCCTACTTGCTATACAGCAGTCTCTTCTGTTTGCCTGGCATCTTAAGAGTTTACAAAACATTTTTACACATCTTATTTAGGAGTTGTCACCACTCTACCAATAGGGAAACTGGGGACAGAAATTGAGGATTCTCTCAAGATCACACAGCTAGTTAAATGTACCACTAGGCCCCGAATCTACATCTTTTCCCTGCTGAGTCCTACATTCTCTCAACACCATATGATGCTTGTGTTCCAACAACAACAAAGTGTGTTTCCAGAATGCAATTGTAATAGGATTTTCCTTTTATATGGGAGTTCCGAAAGGCAGTTAACATCCTTAAGGGTGCCAGAGTTGGGCCAGGGGTATTTTGAGGTTAACTTCAACAGTGTGCCAAGAATACTGAAAGGAGTACCAAGAACTCAGGAAGGCCTCTGGCCATGCTCGAGGCACACTGTTCTAAGAGAATGACTCATTTATCAGTCTCACAAAGACCTGTGACTCCATTCTCTTCCTGAAGAGGTCATTCACCCTGCTCCCTGCCCTGCCAACCAAGAGGCACTCTCAGTTGTCATTTTTGTTATGCCTCTTAGTCACTCATAAGTCCCCATTTTACAAGCTCCCTCTCAAACCACATATTTACTTTGAATCCTAAGGGTGAAAAAATTAAAGAATAGGACTAGCCACTATAATTAACATAGGTGATACTGAGATAGCTAGTGTTTTTCAACGGCCTTGGCATCTTATATATTAAAAAGTCACTGGGATCCTAGCAAACAGGGTCTTCTACCAGCATTTACTTAAAAGGGAAGGTGAGGCAGGGAAGTTAAGACTGTGCCCAGAGCTACACAAAAGTCACTGGCGGACCTAGATATGAGCCTAGGACTCCTGACTCCTTCCTGCCCTGGACCACCCATCCTTACAGCCCGAGTTCAGAGGGCAGGCAGACAACACGTGCTACAGACATTATACCAAATGTCCTAACCTCTCCTGTGAAGTTCTGCCAAACATCAGACTTACTAGCACGGCAGTGGACAGACCAACAGTAGGAAAGCTACTTCTACTATAGCTTTTTGCTCTCTTTTCCTTGTAACACGAATGTTTCTGGACAGAATATAACTTTACGGCCTTCATCCACACCACTTGATATGGGAGCAGTTACCGTCTCAACTGTGTTAAACACAAAGCCTTCTCTGCTTATTGCTCCCTTCCCACCAGATGACAAATACATCAAGGGAAAGGAGGTGGTGACCCACATTTCCATCCTTTTAATTCTCTAGAGGATTAACCCAGGAAAGGCCAATTCCTTACCTTATCATCACACACCATTTTCCTGTTTTGAAAACAGAGAAATGTTACTCACCGGCCATGCTCAAAGCACACTCTAGTAAAATGGATTATTTTTTATTTGTAAAGTGAGAGAACATAATCCCTATTTTGAATAAAATCAGTGGACAACTAACACCAGAATACAGGATCACACACAAAGCCAAGAAAAATGTAAACCAGACCAGGAGATAGAAAGGGCCAAGAGGAAAGCTCCTTGGCAAGAGTCTGTCTGGAAAGCTCATACAACTCAGCCCAAACAATGTGTTATCTTTGTTGAGCATATTTCTGAATTTATTTTTTTCAAGGATCAGCCCTTAAAATTTCTTCCCCTTCTTTGGAGACAGGGAACCAGAATTTTACCAGCCTCCAGATTCTCTTTATTATCTTTTCTACAATTAATTTTCAGTTCAGCTTTTTCTTCTAGTTCCTAACCTGTACAAGCATGCCCCCACTTAAAAGAAAACCTGGGAAACCCAAGTCCAGATTTACAAGACGGATAAAGTAGAATTGGTCATTAACAGTAGACGAAGAAAATACCATTTTATGAAGTCACTTACCAGTGCTCTTTAAAAATGGAAACTTCCCCTAGAAACTCAGTAAGACCCACCAGAGTGTCATTTCAACACTGCCTCAAAAACAAGGCCTTTCTACAGTGTATATAATTTGCCTAAATAAAACTCACCTGTTTGGGGGGAATATTAACTTTGTAAAAATATTTACAAAGTATGTAAATATTTCAGAAGTTGACGTCAAAAGAAGTTTTACCAAACACAAGAGATATCTTGTAGTGTCCGTATATAACTTTTTATTAAGAAAATGAACAAAATACATTCTTTCTCCATATGTACATTACATACAACGTAATTCTACAACTGCGACTGTTCAGCAGATCACCTATTTATTCACAAAGCAGTGTTAACACATTCACCAAACCTGGGATCAGAACGTTACTAAGAAAGAAAACAAAACCCTAAAAAGTCCATACTGACAGGGCAAAAGTGAGATAAAACAGGATCATGAGCGGGGTGCGGAAGATTACAGAGCACACACGACGGAGCCCAACAATCTAGAACATTAATGATGTCAGAGGATACCTGATGCCCCCAACACGTTTCTGTTTAAACATTCCAGCTAGCCCATGCCAGTGGTTCCAGACCTATCTCATGATCTCCACTTCTGATTTAGGTACCCAAGGGTACAGGATCCGTGTTGCTATAGAAGAGGAGAGTAAAGGAAGGGGTAGAACCCTGAAAGGTTGTGGTTTCTTCCTTCAAACATTAAAGGACTCTCATGAAATACAAAGCTCCTAAATCTTAGCTGGTAACCAGAGAAATACATTTTTGGAGAGACAGTTGCTAACCATGGTAAGGGGAATCTTGTGCCAAGGACTCCTTATTGATACACTTACATTCGTATCTCTTCTTTTGCTTTGCTCTTCTCTGCTTTTCCTTTGGCCTTTGAAAAGTACCTTACCCTTCTTAGGTGTGAGTTTAATTATGATTATATTAAAATAAAGTCCATCTAAACAGAAAGCTCTTCGTTACGAATATGCTCCAAATGTCTATAATGGTACATAAAGGGCTTAAAAATTCAAATTAATCTTAGAGATAAAATTTCAAATGACCTGAACAAGGCAGCTCCCTATATAGCTTTTGGGTAGTATCTTAAATCTATAGTTTAGGCTTAAAAATTACATTTCAACAGAACTATTTTCAGATGGTTTATCTAAAAAGGATAATGTTTTAAAGAAATATAGTAAGAGTAGAGAAAAATGCTTGTGGACAATGGAATGACTGTGTCAAGATGTTTTATTTTTTTCCTGGTCTTTACCATGCAGGGTAACAGAAGGAAGTCAGGAAAGTAAAATGAGTAAGTCTCACCAGTTAAATAAGAGTGGCTTTCCTTCTTCACACTCTGTCATTTCCTAAATTTCTATGATAAACATACTTTTATAATTACAAAACCAATAAATGTTATTATTTAAAAGTCCCATTAGAGATAAAGTTTAACACTTCAACTTTCAGATGAGCTGGGTGCTCTAACACCATGTTTCCAGCCTGGGAGATGGTCTAACAGAGAGAAGGAGCTATCCACAGCATCAATAAGCAGACCCAGAACGACAGATTCTACTGGCTGTGGATGAGCTGCACTTTTCTGCTCAACCTAACCTGCAGTCCGACTTTGGTTCTGAGGATCTATCTCTATCTTTATCTAAATGGATCTTACTTTCTGGCCAAGAGATACTTCTAATTTGTAAGAGCTGACAAAAAAAATTCTAACATCTTTCCTAAGCTGCATTCACAATCCCCCAATCCCCCATCTCTTCCATTGAAAAGGTGGAATATTGTTTGTTGCCAAGACCAACACAAGAAAATGAGGTCCTACATTTTCCTATGCTCTTCTTCTGAGGCTGCAGACTCAGCTGTACACAGATTCTCAAGTGGTGACAGGGAAGAAATCTCATTAAAAACAAAAACCTATTTCCATAAAAGAATCTGCTCACAGAAAAATGTCTCTTTACAGTTTCTAAACTGAGCCTATATATAGAGGAAAATTGATACTATATTATTTAATTTGTTCACTTCAAAAGATATTTTATGACAAGTCAGAAAAGCGAGTTGGCTTTTTAAAGAAAAACACAATCACAGTGTATCTTGGTTAGGCTAAATATAATGCTTAAGAAAGTGAGTCCACTTTTATTTCTCTAAATGCGTGGTTTACAATTGAGGGAAAAATTGCTTTGTAACTGGTTACCAAAATCATTTTTCTGGGAAAGGGAAAGGAAAAAAATATCTCAAAAAGGAGACCAAAAAAAAAAAAAAACAAAAAAAAAAAAAAAAAAAAGGAGACCAAGTACATGACTTTTAAAAACATATCTTCCCCACAAAAGACTGCTCACATTTAAACTTTTGGACTTTTGATATCCTACTATCAAATTTGGGGTTTATAGCTAATGTGTATGTGTAAATCATATCCGACTCTTTGCGAGCCCATGGACTATACAGCCCATGGAATTCTCCAGGCCAGAACATTGCGGAGTGGGTAGCGGTTCCCTTCTCCAGGGGATCCTCCCAACCCGGGGACTGAACCCAGGTCTCCCACATTGCAGGCGGATTCTTTATCAGCTGAGCCACAAGGGAAGCCCAAGAATTCTGGAGTGGGTAGCCTACCCCTTCTCCAGGGATCTTCCCAATCCAGGAATTGAACCAGGGTCTCCAGAAAAGCCAAGTTAATTTAAGCTAAGCCTTTATAAATGTGCAAGTACCCTAAGACTTATAAAGTACACAATTTAAAAAATGTAAAGCTACACATTTCTGTCCTTAGTTTCCCCCCTTTTACCTTAAGAAGGTAAACACAGCAACTACAAGGCAACATGCTAAAACAGTCACTTGCCAAAATCTGATGGCATAGGATCCTCTCCTTTGCTGCAAAATGAATTTACAGAGCTCTGCCAGTTACCGTAGAATTAAACTCATTCTAGATACCTTCTCTAATGTAGTCACTTCACAGATGGGAAGGAAATCTACAGAACAAACCAAAATTATTAAGTACTCCTAATGCCAAGCCCAGAACTCATTTACTTCCTGGAAAAGTCAAATAAACAGAGACTTTCTAGAGTATGTATAATTTATTTATTTTAAAACACAGAAACTAAACTGATGTCAGTTCAATTCTGTATGGGTTAGAAGTTAAATGTGAAATAATTTTCTCCCTAAAGGGCTAGAAAATGAATGCCAACCATATGACACTAGCTAAACTGTAACAAAGGTTTTCTTGAGATTTGTTAACAAAAGGAGAGAAATTAAGCTCAGAATTGGCTACTTGAGTAACTCCTTAATCATGCACAAAGGCCTGTTCAGTACATCACACAGTGTTTTTCCTTTCTGCCAATTAATTTTGCATTCATTAAGCACTGGATGAAACTGAAGAATGACGATCTTTTTGGGTTGGTATTTGCGTGGCAGACAGCTCAGATATCCAAACTAACTGCTGTGAATGCTAGCATCCCAGATGGTACAGAGCTGTGTGCAGCAAGAGCTTAAACTTGATAAAAAAAAAAAACAAGTTCCCTGGGAGCCCAAAAAACTTGTGTGTTTAAAATGGTTTATTGCTGGTTTTTTCTCTGGATCCTTATCAAGGAACTGGCTGTACATAAGAAACTGCTCACCTACTTTAAGATCTAGAGCCCATTATAACTGGGTTTTCTGTTTCAAGATCTGTATCAGCTATTTGGGAGAGTGAGAAAAGCAACTAACCAAGAAATGCTGCTTTCTAAAGACTGTTCAGAATAACTGAGCTTTGATTGCTTTTGACAGGCTGCTTCTCAGCACTGCAATAGATTAATTTATGGTTAGAAATGAAGAACTTTCTTTTTCATTTAGATCTGTGGACCTTCAAATCCATGGGCAAAAAGCTCCTATTTTTCCTTCAACTAACAAACCCTCAAATCTCCTATATAGATCTGTTCCTAAAGTTCAATACTTGCAAGTGAAAATGCCAAACAGACAAAATAGGACATTACATATAACTGTTTAATAGTTCATCGAAACTGTTTCAACAGCAGATAAAAAGAAAAAGAAGACAAATTAGTTCATAATTCCAAGTGATACAACTGGTCTATTTCCCTACTAAACATTTCCCCCTTTATTGTTGCTAACCCTATGGCTCTCAAGTAACATCCATATAACACTCTGTTTACAATAAAGCTAGGCAGTGTTTGAGGACATGATAGTATGTACTTGTAAGTCTTATTTCCAAAGAATGGCTATTGTGGAAGATAAACTAGAACTACCCTTTGATTTTCAGGTTTTTACATTATGAATTGAACTGGAGTTCAAGATCTGTAACTTCAGAATTCTAAGAGAAAAAAAATACGGATTCCCACAAGGGCATCTCTGTGTTCTACAAGAAAATCTGGTTTACTATCATTTCTAATAACTCCTTAAGTTAAGGGCTGTAAATCTACTGTCAGAGAATTTATAGAATTTATCACTGGCAATGACTGGGAATAGGACTTAATTATTTAAAATTTGAGCTAAATTCACATTCTTTGTTGTTGTTGTTATTCTTTTTGGCCATGTGGTATGGCTTATGTAATCTTAGCTCCTTGACTAGGGATCAAACCCAGGGCCTTGGCAGTGAAAAGGTGGTGTCCTAACCACTGGACCACCAGGGAATTCACTAAATTTACATACTTAAGGGGAAGAGACATTTATAAGACTGTACTACACTTTTAAAAATTTATTTATTTTTTTGGTCACACTAAGAGGCATGTGGGATCTTAGTTCCCTGATCAAGGATCGAACCTGCACTTTCTGCACTGGAAGCACGGAATCCTAACTACTAGACCACCAGGGAAGTCTCTGTACTATTTTAAGAAAGAAAAAAAAAATGAATGAATACCAATCATTTCATGGCAATTAAAGCTATTCCTGATATTCAATTATCTCAGAAATTGAAAGTCAATTCTTAACACAAAATTCAACTTTAGCAGAAAATCAATGCTAACTCAGGGGAGGTAAGAATAGGGAAGTGAAAGTCACTCAAGTGTCTGACTCTGCGACCCCATGGACTATACCATGGAATTCTCCAGGCCAGAATACAGGAGTGGGTAGCCTTTCCCTTCTCCAGGGGATCTTCCCAACCCAGGGATTGAACCCAGGTCTCCAGCATTGCAGGCGGATTCTTTACCAGCTGAGCCACAAGGGGAGCACAAGAATTCTGGAGTGGGTAGCCGATCCCTTCTCCAGGGGATCTTCCCGATCCAGGAATCAAACCAGGGTCTCCTGCATTGCAGGCAGATTCTTTACCAGCTGAGCTACCAGGGAGGCTCTAAGAATAGGGGGAAAGAGGCAAAGAAATACAAAGACAACAGGCAAATGAAAACTCTGGTGATGTGCTCAATTCCATGAGCTCTGCTATGAAACTTGCACCTCATCTATAGTATAACTATACTTCTCAGGGCCAGGCAAAGCAGCCAACACTGGCTCTTCCATTAAAAGAATGCTATAAGCTATAAGCCATATTACCATCCCCCAAATGAAAATGATTCAAGCATTTTTATAGCAGTGTCTAAATGTCATAAATTCTTTAATAACATATGATTTTAAATTTCACGATAATTTCTTTAATAACATACGATTTTAAATTTTAAATCTATTGTTATAAACAAGGATAAAAGAGCATGTTTGCTTCAGAATGATTTTGAAAATCCAGGAAGTCTATGGCTAAAAAAGCCCAGAATAAAGTTATAATAGCTAAGAAAAATAATGGAAGCACAATTCATAGTATTTGGGGGACAGGAAGAAATCAAGGTTTAAAAATTATGTATAAATAAAATCTTTTAAGACAGCATTTTTTTTTAAATAAAAAGAGCATTTGGTGAAGAAATCATTAACTGTAGTTATGAGTCCTCCCTGTCAAAACAAACAGTGCTGACTGACATCATTCAGCTGATCTAGCTGGCTCCTAATTATTTCAACAAACATAAAAATTTCCACTGAATTACCTCCCGATTAGAAGTTTGGGGTACCCATATCATTTCAGCATTAATACAAACCACAGGGAGATGTAGGCCATAATCAAAAATCACAAAAGAATAATGCTATTTGACTAATAAGGAATACAAAAATTTGAGTGAAAGAACCTGAAGACCTAATCTACAACTACTGTTATATACAGACTCTCTATGATTACTCCTCTAATAACTATGAACTTTTTCTGAGGAGCCTGTGTATCTTAGATTAAGGACTGTCTTAAGAATTTAAAGTTAAAGTTCAGGCAAGAATTTCTGCAAAAGCTTGAAATTGCATGTGCTAAGTCGCTTCAATCATGTCCGACTCTTTGCAATCCTATGGATTGTAGCCCTCCAGGCTCTTCTATCCATGGGATTCTCCAGGCAAGAATACTGGAGTGGGTTGCCATTTCCTTCAGGTGATCTTCCCAACCCAGGGATTGAACCTGCATCTCTTTTGTCTCCTGAATTGCTGGCAAATTCTTTACCACTGAGCGACTGGGGTATGAACGTGTATTTTTTAAGAGAGAGAGAGAAAAAAAAGATTACAAAGGGCATATTTTTTAATAATTGGATGATGTTGCTTAAAGTACATACACATTGTATGATCCTCTCCCACAGAAATCATTTCAAACCAGAATTCTCAACTGCTTCGTAACAGCCAACTAGCTAAAGAGGTAGCATGACATTCACCTAAGAAATAGTCAAATGACCCACAGTTACCTAATGAGTTTCATCTTGTGTTAAGAATTATAGGGTAACTCCTTACATGACATTGAGTTTAATTTAGAAAACAAAATCAGAACCATACTGCTTTATAAGTGCTTTTGAGCCATTAAGTATCATTCACAATCTCGCACTGTGTCTCAAACTAGTTTCTGTTTATAAATTTTAAAACTGTCTTAT
The DNA here is from genome assembly GCF_910594005.1 of Cervus elaphus. NCBI lineage: Eukaryota > Metazoa > Chordata > Mammalia > Artiodactyla > Cervidae > Cervus > Cervus elaphus. Next base: position 101,505,519 of record NC_057832.1, on the reverse strand, counting down.
TACCTGAAATTCTGTTGATGTATCTCTAAATAGCACTTTAAGGCAGATGTGAAGAGATCCACTAGAAAGATAAGCTGGCAAATCATTTATATTCAAGACATATTTCACCGATGAATGCAGTTTTACAATCTTAAAACACTGAGCTCTAAACCCAACATGATTTTCTGTGATAAATCAGTGTATTAATTTTCTAATGTTTTCTATCAGTTTTAAAGAAAACCAGGTCTAAATGACAATCTTGCTAAAGGTTAACATTGTCAGCTTTAGCACAGAGCTAGGCACCCAAGTCTCAATTCCTTTGCTTCACAGGAGGACAACATATGTGAATTATCAGGTTGGCCACATGAGGTCTCTGTCACTCCACAAGATCCAAGTGCATTTTGGAAGTATCCTGCAAATCAGATAATTAATTTCACGAGGTATAAGCACTGAAAATACTGTTAGAGGCTAGTCTATTTCTAGTTTAAATTATTCCTAGTTTATTATTCTGGAATAATATATTCCAGTGGAAAAAGGAGAAATGGGGATAAGGCTGAAGTTAAAGGTAATGAAATTGAGCAAACTGTACTCCACTAACTAATGCATCTAAAACCAGGGCTCACTAAGCTAGGATAAAAGAATTTTTAAGTAGTAAAGCATAGATATTTGGCTACTTGAATAATGTAATATAAATACCAAATTAGATTAAATTGTATAATATACTGCTAGAATACTTGCAAATACATGTAGCTCTTCACTAAATATATAAACAAGTTACACATCAGGGTTCTGATGTCAAAAGTGAGCAGAATGTCAATCTTGGTGGGTATAATGAAGCCCTGCCTACATTTTCCTGTAATCATTACCAGCACTGCCCCAGGGTACAAATTCTGACTTACCTAGTCAATAACTTCCTAAATACAGTCTATGTCACTTAAGCAACACTAAATGGTTTGCTATGACTCAATCCTATTTCAACATGTTAGTGAAAAATATATATATGTGAAAAACAGAAGAGGTTTCACTTAAAGTGAGGAAAGATGAAATTAGAACAAGAATATTTAGAAAACAATCGGTAGAACGTCAGTTAGGGAAAACTAAAAGCAAACAAAATCACTGAGTCCAAGAACTGAGTTTCCTCCAAATACGGAATCTAAAGAACTACAGGAAAAAAATGGCCCAAAAAAGGGACAGAAACCACCATAATAAAGTAATTATACTCCAATTAAAATAAATTAATTAATTAAAAAAAATAAATGGTGGAGGGCAGCAGAATTTCATTTGGTTATTGTCTTTAAAGTGCCAGAATTCACAGTGAGTAAAACTAGAGCTTCTCAATTTAGAAACTCTTTCCAAGTTCTTTCCTATCAACTCACTGATTTGTACTTGATTCCACAAAAGGACTTCTATAGATTATAATATTAGCGATAATGTTATATGTTCTTGACTATCACTCAGGGAAATCTTTTAATGAACTGTATAAGTAGTAAGTAGATTGATTCTACTTGCTCACCTGTAAAATCAATGGGTTATTCTGCAGCTATACAGTTAGGTACTTCCTGAATTATGTACTGTATCTTTCATAAATCTAATTGTTTTATAAATCACTACTGATTGCTTTGGAATGCTTGGAAAGCCAAGGACCCCAAGATTCAAGGCTAGTAGTAGGAGAGATATATTTCTATCCATCTCCAAAAGATGAGAAACCACGCAATAATGACTAACTGAAGAGGGATCTCAAAGTCTCATTCCTATACATGAGACTTTTCGAAAGTGCAAATCAATTTCTTCTTTCTTTGGTGAGCCCTAACCTTGCTACTTGGGATGCACTAAATTCTCGGAAGGCATTCACTTGGAAGAGCCACTGGACTGGTAGACATTTATTATACTTGGTCTGCTTTAAGTGTGATGGGTATCAGTAGCATACAGCATACTTCTTGGCCAGGTATAACTTTCCTATGCTGCATTCCACAGCATTTCATGGAATACATGCCTCCAATCTTCACAACAAAAGGAACAGTAGAACTGCCTTTCTTCTAGTTAAATTAAAAAATATTTGCACCAATATTTTTCTTTTTCTCCATTAAAAGAAGCCTGGTCTATGTGTTATATGAAATGCCTGTCAGCTGTATTCCACTGAACTACAAACCATTATTCTTTAAAATATCAGTATACAGAAGCAGACGTAGGGAGCTAATGTGTATGGAAATAAAGCAGCCGTGGAACCCATTCTCCCAAATGGAAACGCTACAAAGAGACAGCATTTATAGGAAAAAATTGACAGCATACAGGAAGAAACTGAAGCCCTGGCCCTGAACAGCTCTGCCAGGGGAAGGAGTTGTTGTCTTCCAGAATTACTACAACAGTATCAATGAACCTATCAGTTGCAACCAGAATCCTCCTGCTGGTAATTTTGAGAATGGCTCTTAAAGGTTCTGAAGTATATTCTCTCCTTGGTTTAAGGTTTCTGTGACTCAAAGTTTTATAATAACCACTACAAAATATATCATTATAAGAATACTATATACCAATCTCAGATAAGTGTGTGGATCAATCTCAGGTTTTACCTTTTAGTTCTATGACAAGGAGCCCTCTGTCCCTCCTACTGTTTAATGTAATACAAGACTCTAGTCAACAAAGACACATATATCACTTAAACATACAGCAACTGCCCTACAGAACTATATACTGTTAAGAATGAAGTGAAGAGGTAACAGATGATATAAATCACTTACAAGCAGCTGGGGTGATGTAAGGTAAAGTGAAATGGGAAGAAAAGAAAAAGAAAGAAAGGCCAAAACAAGCCAACAACAAAATCCCAATCCTTGTAGCACTGAGTCCGTGAACAGGGCTTACTTGTCCCAATTTTATAAAAATGAAATAAAAATCAGAAAAGGGTATACTGCCTGATTATTTTTTTTTATACTCATGAATTCTTAAAAGTTAAAGTAAGAAAAAATATATATTTAATGGAAAGTATATACCAATTTCACTTTATTAGCCTAATTTAGGAATGGGATGAGGACGACGGGGTCAAGGTCAGGTGTGAAGGAAGAGGGTTAAAACTTGTGACAGCAAAGATCCCTTCAAAGCTCTGGTACAGTCCTCAGTCACTGTAGCCTAACTGTCAGCCAACAGAGCTGAAATCCAGAATACCAAAAGCAGACTCCTGTGCTCCAGTTCTGTCCAGGGACTCTTCAGTCACAGTGTGATGAGGTCCACCAGGTTGCCTTTGGGAGGAGTCATGCTGTCAGGAAAGAAATTCACTAAGGTGTCAAAGAGCTGAGTTCTTTGAGCATAGGTGTGATCCACGTCCGAAAAGCCTGGTGAAAGAGAGAGAACAAAGAAACTCATCCACTGTGTTTAATGCTCTACACGTAACAGTAAAGCTAGCTGACAAAAGCAGCAATGTATAATGGAAAAATCAAAACCAAATCAGGCTTTGAAACTAGAGAGCGATGGGCTCTATTCCAGTTCTGCGACACAGCAATGGTATGATCTTACGTACGGTAAGCAGCCTTTCTACAACTGTTTCCTCAGCTACAAATCTGTGATAATCCTGTTTATGTCATAACCTTTACAGTGCAGCTTAAATGCAATTATCTGAACACCACCCAGCAGGATGATTAGTATTTTAGTAACTAATATTGATTTCTCTTCCTTTCCTTGTAAGCATTTTCCTCTTCTGGTCCACTGAGGAATTTTCATTTCTCTTTTCTTTTTAATGCTTAATGCTTTTGACCACTAAAATTGTTCTGATAATAAAAATCTAATCAAAATCAAAGGGGTCTTTAGAAAGCAGTAGAAAATCATGCCACTGAGAGCTGGAAGAAGTCTCAAAGAACTGAGTGAAAATTCAGATAGTCCAGAAGAATGTCCTTCCAGAGGATGGAAGCAACATTTTTAAATTTTTTTAATTTACTTTTAATTGGAGGGTTACTGCGTTACAATGTTGTGTTGGTTCCTGCCGTACAAGAGCATGCGTCCGCGGGAACCGCCACGCCCACCCCACCCTCTGGGTCCTCACAGAGCACCGAGCTGAGCTCCCCGTGCCAGACAGCAGCTTCCCACTAGCTGGCTGTTGCACACATTGTGCTGCATATACGTCAATGCTATGCTCTCAACTTATCCCAGCCTCTCGTGTCATGTCCACAGGTCTGGTCTCTAAATCTACGTCTCTATTCTTGCCCTGCAAATAGGTTTATCAGTACTACTTCTCAAGATTCCATACATGTGCATTAACATACGATAATTGTTTTTCTCTTTCTGACTTACCCCCTTACTTTTTGAGTACCTCCTCATTTTCTGGCACAGTAGGATCTCCAAGCTTATCTTTACACAGCTTTGGAATCTATCATTTTCCCTAACAGCTCTAATTCCTTTTAGTGGCAAATGATATTTACAAACCAAGATCAGTGGTGCTGTTTCTAGGACTATATATATATGCACACATATAATACACATATCTCTTTTAAAAAGAATAAAATTATTAGTCCATGCTTTTACTGCTAATTCATTTTTTAAGGAACCCACAGGATTCTTCCTCTCCTTATTTCATTCCATATTTATATCTCCTTTCTCCTACTAGGGAAACCATCTCTCTCAGCAATATCATCATATTTATTCATTTGCTCAACCTAAAACACACACAAAAGAAGTTCCAGAATTACTATACCCAAATCAGTACCAGCAAAATTCAAGATTTCCTTGCTTTTTCTATCTTTAGAATATACTTCACTGAGAGTATACAGTTTAAGCTGTACTTAAAAAGATTTAATTCTCTTTTCCCCCCATTGTCTGATTATGTCACAAATTTGATAAACATGTTTGTTTCTGTTCACATTCAACTTCAGGGCGTTTACCACCTTTGTTTTACTTGTAAAAATGTTGTGGTATAAAAAAATGTTGTGGTGCATTGTATTTTTGAGAGGACATTGATTCTGTGGTAGTACTTATAATATCGTTTTCATGAGATCAAATGATTTAGGAGGGAAGGAAATAAACACTGAGTTTCCTACTACCTGCTAGGTTCTTCATGTATGACCACATTTAACTGTCACAAAAATCATATGAAGCAGTTACCATAAACTCCAATTTCAGATGAGACACTTAAGAGAGATTCAGTCATTCAACAACGTATCACAGTTGGAGAGGAAAGAGAATGGAGTGTGAACCCATGTCTGTCCAACTCTAAAGCTCATTTATTTATTTTTATCAAGTAACTGAGTACTTATTAAATAGAAAACCTATCTTTTATTTTTATTCACCATTTACCAATAAGGAACGTGAAATTTACACTATCATTAGATTAACAGTTAATAGATCCCTATTATGGGACATCGTGTATCACTTACAAATACAATAAATCTAGTTAATAAACAGTTAATAGATCCCTATTATGGGACATCGTATATCACTTACAAATACAATAAATCTAGTATAGTTTCACCTAAGCATCTCCAAGCCACATTGTTAAATTTTAAAGTTATGTGGAGAATACACATTTTAATATTGCATAATAATAGAACCAAAACACATAAAACCAAACATCTGTGTATGTGTATACACGTATACAGTTGATCCTCATTATTCACAGATTTCATATTTGTGCATTTGTCTACCTGCTAAATTTGTAATCCCTAAATCAGTATTGTGCCACTTTTGTGGTCAATCAGAGACAGGCACCAAGAGGCAAAAAATCTCAGCTGCCACATGTAAACATACGTTCTCAACTGAGGTCAAACTAGTTAGTTCTCTGCCCACTTGTTTCAGCTCTCAGACTATAAACAAGTGCTCTTTTCACAATCTACTTGGTGTCATGTTCCTCACATTTTGTGTTTTCTGTTGGTGACTTCACTGCTTAAAATGGCCCCCAAGTGTGGTGCTGAAGTGATGGCTAGTGTTCCTAAGTGCAAGAAGGCTGTGATGTGCTTTATGAAGAAAACACACATTAGATAAGCTTTGCTCAGGGTGAGCTACAGGGCTACTGGCATGAGTTCAATGTTAATGAACAGACAATATAAACATGTAAGTAAGGTATGTTCCTGCTGTAACAAAACAACATCATGGATTAATTAGTTGAAAAAATTCTGTGACAAGAGGCTTGCAGCACCCTAACTGTATTTTCCATAGGAGCAATGGGTCAGTATTAACCAAATTCAGGGTTACAGGTAACTGTATAGAATATTACTGTGAATTGTGGGAATCAACTCTATCTGTATGTCTCTGTGTAAAGATCTGCCAAATGCAAGCGGTCACACTTGAAGGAAGGAGACAGAGACTGAGGGAAGTTGTTCAAAGACAACCTGAATATTAAAAAAAAACAAAAACCCTTTAAAATGTGGGGGTCACCAGGAAACTCAGCAACAGCAACATGACTACATAAATGGTAGTGACAGGACAAAAAGGCTTTCATGTTCTTAAAACATACCTTGCTGAAAGTATGCTTTTAAAATTAGCTAAAAGTCAGAAGTCAAGCTTCAGTGTCCACAGCCATAGCCACAACAGCCTAAGCTACAGATCCTCAAAGGTTATTTTTCTCCAAAGTCAGTCATTTTTCAAAACTAAGACAATGCCAGCAGTTTGTAAACCATTTTCCCACCTTTCTAAGTTTTAAAATTACAAATAACATTAGCAAATGCTGTTTAATTCTGAGAGGTTAAGATAAACTGGATGAATTCTGAAGGAAGTCAGAAATTTTAGTTGAGCCAATTTTGGGGGGAACATAATTTAGAAAATGAAATAGTTATTTATACATGAAAAGTGTACACAGCCATACATTAAAAAAAAACCCACTAGAAGGTAAAACAATCAGACAGAAAATGAACAAGAAGAACCAAGAACTCTAAATAGGCATGAAACCTTATGAAAAAGACTTTTGAAAACAAATAATATGTCAAATTTCTCCTTATGAAAATTGGCATATAGCCTGAATTTATTCAAATTCACCAATGTTACAAAGCTTACATTTATAAGGCAGGTAACAGAAGTGGTACTCTAAACAGAACACTCACTAAACATTTCATTTTGCTGTTTTCAAGAATACTTAATTCTCTCAACAACCTGAGGTCACTACTCTGCTTACCTCCATCTTAGAGATGAAGAAATTAATGATTAGAAAAGTGACTTGTTCAAAGTCACTTTTAAAATTAGTAAGTGGCAAAGCTGATATCTAAACCTAGATTCTGACCCTTAGCCACTATACTACACTCTTCCCTCTTAACTACTACACTGCTTCCCTTCAGACAAGGTAGGAAACAAAACCACAGAAAATTTCCCTTTTTGTATTTATTTCTGTTGTGTCTGTATTGATCTCAGTGTACCTAAGGTCTGTTTAGAATCCAAGTAAAACAAACTGTTCCTGACAAAATATGTTAGCTGACAGTGAATAGAGCAAAGAAAAGAGTTAAGCTAAAGATAAAATATTTGCTGACAACAGTATAATATATTTAAATGACTGTCAAGAAATTCTTGTTCTAAAGGCTAAATATAAGTCAGCCAGAGACATTTCAGTGCTATCCACCATTAAAATAAAAACAATGGCTCTGGGCTGCAGTATCCACACATAACAAGGCACACATCCACTCAAACTGAGTATCTATGTGCCAGGCTCCCAGTTTGTCTATCACTAAATCCATTTCAAAAGATAAAATTCAAAAGGGCATGAACTTTCTAAAATAATGCCAATAACTATACTCCATCTCAAGGCTGAGATTCCTAACAACCTGAATACACCTTTTTTTTTAAAAAAAAAATTTAAACTGGTTCATTTCTTTATGGCTGTTCTGGGTCTTTGTTGCTGTGTGTGGGGGGGCTTTCTCTAGTTGGGGCGAGCCAGGACTACTCTTCATTGCAGTGCACGGGCTTCTCCTTGTGGCAGCTTCCCTTGTTGTAGACCAAGGGTTCGAGAGTGCAGGCCCAGTGTTTGTGATGCGTGGGCTTAGCTGCCCCGCAGCATGTGGAATCTTCCTGGACCAGGGATCAAATCCATGTCCCTTGCACTGCAAAGCAGATTCTTAACCACTGGACCTCCAGGGAAGTCCTTTTTAAAAAGCCTTTCAGTGTGTGGAATGGTGGTAAACAATTATGTTAATTTTTAGAAGAACCTACTGAAGTTATGTTTTATAGCAGTCCTCTTGCCCTGTGGTGGAATCCTACATATTCTGGAATTAGAACTCAGGACTAGAGTTGCCTTGACCAGTAGAGAAGCCTCAATCACTTGCTATGGAAAAAGAAGAGGCAAGACCCCAAGAGACACTGCTATTATTTCCCAACCCCCTGAAAAACAGGGAATTATATGTTTCTGGCTTTTGTTTTTGCCTTTGAGGTATGTTTCACCTTTAAGAGACAAACAGTGAAGAAGTTAAGCCAAAGTGTATTTAATTGCAAAGATAACCAGAAGCATTTATATTACATATGGGAAAATTTCGATACTATTACCTGACTCTAAAGGCTAAATAAAACAGCACCAGCATCAACGGAATTAGTATGCAATCACTGTGTGACTGCATTTTATAATAACAAGAGGAGAGCTGGAAATTCCCATACTTCAAAAGGCTACTATCTTGTTGAAAAACTGAAGCTATAATGACTTATCCTAACACAAAGATCCTTGAAAGTTCACCTGACTAAAGCTCTGAGTTCTAGAACTTCTACAGACTCCCCAATTACTACAATCTGGTTTAACTAATTTAATAATTCATTAATACTAAATGAGAGTACTAATAAGTGAACACTGATGTCCGTATCTGGGATGCTTGAGAAACACATGAACTGTAAAGATATCAACTTACAAAAATTCCCATTTTCAGGAAAGAGTTAATTCACCCCCCTACTTCCAAACATTTATTGCCCACCCAAACATTTATTGCTCACCCCAACACCTTTCACACACACAATTTCACAAAGAACAAACTGACAGGAAAACCCATCAACCAACAAATGTTAACTCATGGTAAGTATATCAGTAATACAGTCTGCATTCCAAAACAATGCTATACAAATGATTTTGAGGAGACTTCTGTGCCATCTATTTGCATAATAATGCAGCGACTGGTGTAATAGGAATTGCAAACTGACCCATGAACTGGGAACTGATGCCAGTTATCAAGAATTTTTGCATGTTACCTTGAAACCTGTTTCATTTGTTTGGATGACATCTCATCTAATGTTTCATTTTGAAGAAATCAAAATCAAACCTCCCCAATGCTAGGGCAGATGGCCAGATAAAGTACACTGCAATACTTACCTAGAGCTGTGAAATCTGAACCAGATTTAAATAGAGCTGAAGCTAGGAGCTGAAACTGTGGGGAAAAAAGAAAGTAAATTAGCTTAGCTAGGTAGTGTAGTGTCAGTCACTCAGTCGTGTCTGACTCTTTGCGACCCATGGACTGTAGCCTGCCAGGCTCCTCCATCCATGGGTCTTCCTAGGCAAGGATACTGGAGTGGGTTGCCATTTCCTTCTCCAAGCTAGGTAAGCACACTGGAGAAAAAAATTCCTATAATTTCAACCATTTATTAATTACTGGATGTCTCTGCATATGTACTGCATAGGTTTACTCACCAAACAGAAAGATTGAATGCGGGAGGAGAAGGGGACAACAGAGGATTAGATTGTTGGATAGAACCACCGACTCAATGGACATGAGTTTGAGTAAGCTCTGAGAATTGGTGATGGACAGGGAAGCCTGGCATGCTGCAGTCTATGCGGTCACAAAGAGCTGGACATGACTGAGCGACTGAACTGAACTGATTCATCAAATAGTGGAAAGAAGAACATCGTATTTAGATTAAATAACATGCTAATTTTTTTTACTGAACTCTCTTATCGTTTTTCAAAATATTAGACTAAGTCCTGGAATTATTTTATTTTAAAAATATATTAAAGTATGTATTTGTTAAGGAACAATTTCGTCCCTAGTACTGTGTTCAGTCGTGTCTGATTCTGTTGGAATCCCCTGGATTGTAGCCCACCAGGCTCCTAAGGAACAAGAGGTCAACTGAAATAAAAAATTACTACTACCATGTGATCCAACAAGTTCACTCCTGAGTACATATATCCAAAGAAAATGAAAACATTAATTTGAAAAGACATATACACTCTGATGTTTACAGTACTATTATTTACAATAGCCTGATATGGAAGTAACCTAACTGTCCATCAATAGATGAATGGATAAAAATGTGGTATGTATGCACACATCCACACCTACACCCCCCTACCTACTGGAATACTACTCAGCAATAAAAAAGAATGAAATTCTGCCATTTGCAACAACATGATGGATCTGGAGGGTGTTATGCTAAGTGAAATGAGTCAGACAGAGAACGATAAATATTGGATGTCACCATTTACATACAGAAACTAAAAAATAAATGAATGAATAAAACAAAAGAGAAACAGGCCCACAAACAGAACAAAATAGTGGTTACCAATAGGAACATGGAAAGGGGTAGGAGCAAAACAACAGTAAGACAATGAAGTACAAACTACTATGTATAAACAAACTAGACACAAAGATATATTATACAGTACAGGGAATATAGCCAGTATCTTACAATAAATTTAAATGGAGTATAATCTGTAAAAATACTGAATCACTATGCTATACATCTGAAACTAATATAATATTATAAATCAACTATACTTTGATTAAAAGAAAAAGAAAATTACTTATTTGGGAATCTATCATAGAGAGATTGATGCCCTAAATACAGTTACTGAACTTTTAGTATATATGAATGATTTCTCACTTCAAAAATAAATGCACGCTACAGTAAAACACCTGATGCCTCTACTGCGTAAATCAAACTCTGAGAAAAAAGCAGTTATTATGTATGAGCCATCCCTAAATTACAATTTAGACTGGTATTCCATGGTGTGTATAATTGTAGTATTATATAATTTTAAAGGCTCAAAGTGAAAAGATGTTGTTAAGTGTTGATTAGATTCACAGATTAGTCAGTCAGTCAGTTTAAATCAGACAATGTAGCTGAACAATGACAAAATAAAATAAGACATAACTATTGCATCACTGGTACTTTAACAAATTGGTAAAGAAAAATTTAGGCTTCCCTAGTGTCTCAGACGGTAAAGAATCTGCCTGCAGTGTAGGAGACTTGGGTTTGATCCCTGGGTTGGGAAAATCCCTTGGAGGAGGGCATGGCAACTCACTCCAGTATTCTTGCCTGGAGAATCCCCATGGGCAGAGGAGCTTGGCAGGCTACAGTCCGTGGGGTTGCAAAGATGGACACAACTAAGCACATGAGAGAAAAATTTAGGAGAACTATTTATATTTATCTTGACTGAGGATCCTGGAAAGCAGATCAGTTAAAGGTCAAATAAACAGAATCTCAACAGAGTTACTTGACACTTTGCAAAGCTTGAGCCACTGATGCCACTGATTCTTCACGATGAATTTCACACTCACACTTGTGGACTTTAAAATTTCAGGTATCATTCACCTAATTAATGATCCTTTGAATGTTAAGAAACTGAAAAAATAATCCAGAAGCAACTAAGCAAGACTTGGGCAGGGGGCGGGGGGAAAGGGGTGTAAAAGGAAGAGTTAAAAATACATGAAACTTCTTCATATACTTTGGGTATCAGTATTCTGTCAGACATATCTACGACAAATATTATCTGGTTTGTGCCTTGTCTATTTTTTTTGCTGCACTGTTTAGCTTCTGGGATCTTAGTTCCCTCAGCCAGGGATCGAACTCAGGCCCTCTGCTGTGAAAGTGGGAAGTCCCAACCACTGGACCATCAGGGAATTCCCTTCTCTCTCTTAAAAAAATTTTTTTTGGTAACGTCTTTTAATGAGTAGAAATTTTAATTGTGTTGAAGTCCAATTTATCAAGTTTTCTCTTTATGATTAGTGCCTTTCATGTCATATCCAAGAAAGCTTTGCTTATCCCAAGGTGGTGAAGATAATCTGTGGAGGGACTATTTTGGATTTTATATTTAGATCCATAATCCATCTTTAATTTTTGTGTTAAGAGTGAAACAGGGGTTGAGATATCCATCTACTTAGCATCATTTGTTAAAAAGACTTTCTCTTCTCTATTGAACTTGGTGCTTTGGTTTAAAAAAAAAAAGTCAACTGACTGCATATGTATGAATCTATTTCTGAATTCTATTCTGTTCTTTTGATCTATTTGTCTATCCTTAAGGCAATATCATACCCCTGTGATTACTGTGGCTCTATACAGAGTCCTGAAATCAGCTAATAAGTATGAGACCTCCACTTTTTTTTCAAGATCCTTTTAGCTAGTCCAGTCTTCACATTTCCACTGAATTTTAGAATAAGTTGGGATACTGACAGAAACTGCAGTTTAAATTGGCTTAAATTATAAACCAATTTGGGGAGTATGGGCATTGCAACACTTTTACAGTCTTTCAAACCATAAATGTGACTTATTTCTCCATTTATTCAGGTGTTGTTTTCTTTTAATAACAAACTTCTGTATATTTATTTTTGATATTAACATAAAAAGTTTAAAATTTTCACTTTCTTTTTTTTTTTGAAGCAAGGAAAATGACTTTATTTGAAAAGCCATTTGACCAAGAAGATAGCAGGTTAGCACCTCAAAATACTCATTTTATCAGGGTCTGGATGCCAGGTTCTTTTTTATAGATCAGAGAGAAAACAAGCAATGAGGAACTAAAGTCAAAAGGCAGAATAGAGAGAGAGTAAAATTTCATTTTCTAAGTGCTCATTGCTAGTATAAAACTGGAACTGCTTTCTAATTCTATTGGCCTTGTATTCTGTAACCTTGTTGAATTCAGCTATCTTAGTATATCTTTTGTATATTGCATGATGTTTTCTATGTGCACAATAACGTCATCTAAAGCTGCAAATGGTTTTACTTGCTCCTTTTAAATCTATATGCTGTTTATTTCTTTTTCTTATTGCACTAGCTAGTACTTCTGGCACAATGTTGAATAGAGGTGTTGACAGCAGACATCTTTTCCTTGTCATAATCTTAAAGGAAAAGGTTTAACATTTTATAATGAAGTATGGCACTAGCTGTATACTTTTCATAGATGCCCTTTATGAGACTTACGATATTTTTTTAATTCCCATTTTAAGAATTTTTATAATAAATGGGTTTTGCATTCTGTCAGATGCTTTCTTCACTTATTGAGATGATCTATGGGTTTTCTCTTTCATTCTGCCAGTGTGGTGAGATACAGTGATAGATTTTTAAAAGTTAAAACAACCTTGTACTCACTCTAGCATAAACCCCCTCTTGGCCATTGTGCATTAGCCTTTTCATATTGCTGGATGCAGGTGGCTAAAACATTCTTAAGAATTTTGTATCTACATTTACAAGAGGTATTGGTCTGTAATATTTCTTTGCTTCTAATGTCTCTTTAGAGTTTTCATACAAGAGTTAAGCTGCTTTATAAAAGGATTTAGAAACTGTTTTGTCTTCTTCTGATATCTAAGAATCTATACCAAATTGGCATTTTTTTTCTTCCTTAAAGTGTTGATAGAATTTACTGACATAACCATTTAGCCCTAGCACTTCCTCTTTTGTAAAGTTTGCAATTACAAATTCAACCTCTAATTGATATGGAGTTCCTTAAGATTTTCTAATTCTTCTTGTGCTTCTTGTTTTTGTAAGTTGTATCTTTCAAGAAATTTGTTCATTTCATCAAGTTGTTGAATTTGTTGACAAGTTGTTCATAATACTTCTGTAATATACTTTTAATGTATGGAGGCTTGTAATGATTTCCCCTTTTCATTTGTGATGTTGATAATCCATGTTTTCATTATTTCTTTTCTTGATAAGTCTTGCTAGAGATTGACTAATTTTAGTTACTTTTTCAAAGAACCAACCTTTCACTTTTAAAATATTTTTATTATTTCCCATTTTACTAATTTCCTATATTCTAAATACTTATTTGGGATTAATTTGTTCCTCTTTTCTAATTTCAAAGATGAAAGATAAACTTCATAGGCTCTATGAAGATGGGTGGGGAGAAAACTGTTATTTTTCACTAGTCAATTAAATAAGTTGCACTGATATGTACTGGCCTAGAGTTTCAACAGGTACCAAGTAGTAGCACACAATCTGAATAAAGTCAGACCTCTTCCTGCAACTCCAGACTTGACTATCCAAATATTACTTCAACATCTCAAGTAGGCTATTTCATAGGCATCTCGGGCAGAACATATGAAAATTTAAACTCCCAATTCCAGTCAGAAGTCTCCGCCTTCTCATTTTATTTGACAGTAACTCCATCCTTCAGTTTTTCAGGTTCAATACTCTAGAGTCATTTCTTTCAACCCTATACCCAATCATAAAATTCTGTTGGTTCCACCTTTAAAATATATTGAGAGTCAAAGCTATTTTACTCATCATTTCTATTGCTACTATTTTGGTCTGATCAACAATCCCCCTTGCTTAGATTTATACACCTCCCTCAGAGCTCTCTTTGCCTCCATCTGTGTTCCTTTTTAGTCTATTTTCAATACAGTAATCAGTGTGACCTAATTAACACATAAAGCAGATTATATCACTCCTCTGCATGCACAATACCCCGATCTGGCTCCCTATTCAGAGTACAAACCAAAGTTCTAACAATGACTTACAGAGTTATTTACAATCTGTTCTGCCAATCACTGATCTTACCTCTCTGACCTCACCTCTAATCGCTCTCTCTCCTTTCCCCTCTATTCCAGCCACACGGGGTGTCTCCTTGATGTTCTAAACAAAGCCAAATACTCTCATCCTAAGGTCTTTTGTTCTAACCCTGTTTTTGCTAGGAATTACCTTCCCCAAATTATCTTAGATCACTCCCTCATGATTCTTCAACTTTTTGTGCACATCTGATTTCTAAATGAGGTCTACTATGATTACTCTATTTAATAGCCACAACTGTCCAATTCTTACCCCTTATATTTTTAATTATTTAACTTTGCTATAATCTGTATCAAATTCTAATGCACCATATTTGTTTATTTAATATGTTTATTGCTCCTCCCCACTAGCTTGTAAGTATCTCCTGGCCAAGTATCTCGTTTGGTTCACTGGTGTATCTCTCATGCCTGGCATATTGTAGAGACTCTACACATCTGTTAAATAAATGACACCAGTACTTCAGAAGCTCAGTAGAAAGATAATTAATACAAAATGTGCAAAACTGGCTGAAAACTTGTTTTTCTCGTTCCTTCTTTATTATAGAACTCTCTCTAAAAATGGTAGAATCAGTTTTAGGCAACCTTTTCTTGGCCCTTTTCTAGGAAAAAAAATAATTTTCATAAACTTTATTATAATCTCATCACCAATTTAGAACCCACGTTCTGGAGACTGCAGAAAGCAAAGAACCATTATTTGGTACATAGTTGACAGTCTACCAGCATTTCCCCACTAACAGGCACAATGATGACCCAAAAAAGGGGGAGAAAAATCTAAAAACCACTTTTCAAAGTGAAAGTCACTCAGTCATGTCCAACTCTTTGTGACCCCATGGAGTATACAGTCCATGGAATTCTCTAGCCCAGAATACTGGAGTGGGTAGCCTTTTCCTTCTCCAGGGGATCTTCCCAACCCAGGGATTGAACCCAGGTCTCCTGCATTGCAGGTGGATTCTTTACCAGCTGAGCCACCAGGGAAGCCCAAGAATACTGGAGTGGGTAGCCTATCCCTTCTCCAGTGGATCTTCCCAACCCAGGAATTGAACCGGGGTCTCCTGCGTTGCAGGAGTATTCTTTACTAACTGAGCTATCAGGGAAGCCAATTGCTGATAAAATCATTTAACATCTTGTAAAACATACACAGAAACAAAACCAAGCTACTACAGAAAATGAACAGCAGTATAGACCTTTTTCAATAAGGGGAATGATTTCTTACAAGGAAAAGCGAAGATCTATATGCCCCACTAACAAATACTTTAAGTACATATACACACTGGAGCTGTCACCAAGGAATTTCTTTCCCCAAACAAAATCTGGCCACACATTTTTAAACAAAATAATAAACTTACAGACCAACAATTCTCAATGTTTTAGATGTGTTTTCAGTTTTCCATTATAAAAGAGCAGACAGAAAAATCTTCAAGTGTGGGTATTGTTTTGAAAAAATTTCTGAAGTGAGTCTGATGCTGACACACACATGAATAACAAGAATAACATCATTTTTTCCTAACTTCTACTCAACAACTCAAAGCTTTTAAGAAATAGAAGTCTGTGGCATACAAAATCATAATTTGATAGTCTTCAGGAAAAGACAAACTCACCGTCAAAATTCTTAATATGACTATTTGAACTTGAGATACCTCTCTGTCCTGGTTTTTCCCATTAGCTTAGCTTTAAGAACAAACTGTCTGTTTTCTTTGGCCTGCTGGCAGCTCACACAGCTGAAATTATTTACTTCACAGTATTTTGTTTTGGTTTTTAAAAATAAGAGAAAAATGAATGTTCCCGGATTATAGCCATTTTAGACAGACTATGGTGAAAACACAAGAAAATCCACTTATCTCTCAAATGCACAAGTCTAACAAAATGAACAATAATACACTGTTCGCAACTATCTTCAGCTTAATATAATCCATAACAGATTAATCTAAATATATTCTGCTACTTGGCAAAATCATGATTGTTGTTGTAGCTAAATTGTGCCCGACTCTTTGCAACCTCACAGACTGCAGCACACCAGGCTTCCCTGTCCTCCACTATCTCCCAGAGTTTGCTCCAATTCAAGTCCACTGAGTCAGTGATGCTATATAACCATCTCATCCTCTGCCACCCTCTTCTCCTTTTGCCTTCAATCTTTCCAAGCACTAGGGGATTTTTCAATAAGTTGCCGCTTCACATCAAGTGGTCAAATTATTGGAGCTTCAGATTCAGTATCAGTCCTTCCAATGAATATTCTGGGTTGACTTCCCTTAGGATTGACTGGTTTGATCTCCGTGCAATCTAAGGGACTCTCAAGAGTCTTCTCCAATACCACAATTTGAAAGTATCATTTCTTCAGCACTCAGCCTTCTTTATGGTCCAACTCTCATAACCAGACATGACTAGGGAAAAACCATAGCTTTGACTACATGGACCTTTGTTGGCAAAGTGATGTCTCTACTTTTTAATACCCTGTCTAGGTTGGCCATAGCTTTCCTTCCAAGGAGTAAGCGTCTTTTAATTTCATGGCAGCAGTCACTGTCTGCAGTGACTTTGGAGCCCAAGAAAATAAAATCTGTCACTGCTTCCACTTTTTCCCCTTCTACTTGCTATGAAGTGTTGGGAATAGATGTCATGATCTTTCTTCAGGGGGTTTTAAATTGTGTTTTGCTGATCCTCCACCTACTGAAGGGCTGTAACCAACACTGAGTAAGAGAACTGGGGCTTATTTTCATCGTAGGCAACTATGAAAGAATATTTATTTGTTTTGGTGCCAAGAATATGCAGGCTCTTCTGCTTGAAAGTACAATGAACCTGGTGCCTGAAAGTCATTCAACATTAAATCTGAAATCTCTGTCAATGCTGAACAGAGAAAAACACTGTGTGATGTTGCTATTACAAAGCCAAAGCGTTGCAACAGCTAACAGGGAAATAGATGAAGGAATGGAACTACATATAATCACCAATTCTGAGAAAGAAGGTAAATGGATTGAAGTTCAGATGTTGTTAGATGAAGCATGAACAAGAATAGCTGGTGAAAGGAAGAAGTGACAAAAGGAGTCTTAGAAGTTAGCAGGAAGAAACGTTTAGTAAGATCATGAAACTCATGGCAGGTATATTCACACAATGGGAATAAGCAGATACACCCTAAGAATATTCTTACCAACAGTTGCTTCCATCCCATGTTATATATCAAAAGAGAAAACTGAAAAGTAATGATTTGTTACTAATTTCTCAAGCTTAGGGGATACTGATGAACAAAGCTTGAGGCCTATGGTAAAACTGTAGTGCTAAAACATTCATATAACTAAGTATCAAGCCAGCAAAGATGTTATTCCCACCAACCCCTCTTCACTCTCTTCTTATATTAAAGGAGAGTTTTCCTTCTTCTTTTAAGGGATTCTTTTAAGGGAGTACCAATAGAAAAAGTTTATACTGAACATTACATAACCCTTAAGTAAAAGAAGCATGGAACAATGGTAGAAGTAAAATTTTCTATTTCTTTCTCAATACAAACACTAATGTCTAAGTTACAACTTCATACCTGAGAATCCTTTTCTGAATGTATCACAGGTTTCTGTCTGAATTGAATCTTACATTATTAAATAGAAATATGTCTATTCAATTTCTATTTCATCTGCTCCATATCATTTTTAAGATATTTAGTGTTATCATATATTCCTCACTTCCCTTTAAACACTCAAGAACAAAGTCAACAAATGTAATTTAAAAAGACTTTTTAAAAAATGTTCAATTTCTGAAGTTTATTATCACCTTTACCTCTTTAGTTTCTTCTGGGTCTGAGTGATCCACAGTTATATAAAGATCATTTTGTAAATATTTCAGAGCACTAAGGGGATCCATTTGGGCCTTTTCTTCAAACCTAGAAAATGCAAACAAGAATAGTAATTGCTTCAGAGTTATGAAAAAGCATCAGAAATGTCTTTCAAATCTGGAGCGAAATACTCTGTATCTGAGAAGACATTGTGGATATCCAAAAAATCTGTGTTTAAGAATCCAGAAGTAAGAATATTGCCACTTATATCAATAGTGTACATGTGGAGCCTCTGGAAACAATGGTAATGCCAGGCTGTGGTGCTAGAGACTAGAAAAGAGCATTTCTTACCCTCTTCTTAGGGACTTCCCTGGTGGCTCAGATGGTAAAGCATCTGCCTATAATGTGGGAGACCTGGGTTCAATCCCTGGGTCGGGAAGATCTCCTGGAGAAGGAAATGGTAACCCACTCCAGTATTCTTGCCTGGAAAATCCCATGGACGGAGGAGCCTGGTAGGCTACAGTCCATGGGGTTGCAAAGAGTCAGACACGACTGAGCAACTTCACTCACTCACTACCCTCTTCTTAAAACTATAAGCTAAGATTAAGTCAACTACTAACACAGTGGATATATCAAATATTTTTTATAACAGAACTACAAAACAGTTAAATGTGTTTCATAAAAAAATAAGTAGGGATAAAATAAAAATACTTTCCTAGATTTGTGTCACATACTTTCCAATGGAGGTGTTTAACAGATACTTCAGAAACCAAAATGATTATAGTTTCTTTTAATGATTAGATATTTTTAATGAGACTACTTCCACATCGCAGTCCGTAATAACAATAACAAAAACAACTGTATCAACCATTTATCAATTGTTTGTGCTAGACACTGTATCAAGCATATTATATATATCATTTCATTTATCCTCACATAACCCCTACGATGACAAGTTGATGATCATTTAAAAAGCAAAAGAGATGAAGAACTGTTGCCTAGTAAATGAATTTGGCCACGCTAAAACCTAGTAAGCAGCAGAAATAGAATTAAACTCAAGTTTCTCTGATCCCAAAGCAGAAAGGAAACAATGAGTTCTCCTAAATTAAAAGTCTGCTTCGACTATATATATATTTAAATAATGATAATTCTTTTTGTAATAGAATTATATATGGATTTATTTCCAAAAAATTGGTATGCTTTTCAAAGTATTATACAAAAGGAAAGAAAAGACATTAACTTTCATTTGGAAAAGGAAAATAGTAATGAGTCTTTCATGACAATGTTCAGCTGATGGCATCAACAATTTCCTGTTTAGAACTAACCTCAGTGAAAGGGTACCTGCAAGGAGGGGCAAAGACTGGCAAAATATTACAGTTTTCCTATACCAGATAGTACCCTGATTGTCAGCCAGCCTTACAACCCTCAGATGAGAGTTTTAGTCATGTTACTCTACCATCTTGTCCACAATGAATCAGTTTTGGCACCTGAACCAAAAGCAGTCATCTTGAGCTTGTTGAGACGTTTATAAAGCGGCCTGGCAAAATTCTTTCCAGGATACACTCTCTAGGCAACTTTTTCTAAGAAGATAATCTCTTAGAGAAACTGAATGATACACAAGAACACAAAGACACACAAACCACAGAAGGCAATAAGTAGAAGACATGAAATGGTAGATTCCTTCCCTTCTGTCCTTCTCTCCCTTCCTACCTAGCTACCTATCAAAGCCGTAAGGGAAGAGAGAGTCAGGAAGTAGAACAAGAAAACCAGACAGAAAGAAGCAGAAAGAGAAAGGCTCAATTACAGGGAAAGACACTTCAGTAGCTTCTAGCTAATCAGAATTGTCTCAGTATCTTAAACAATTCTTCATCAGGCCTCACTGTTCAAGTGCTAAGAAAGTACTTTAATTCTCTGGATACACTCATTCTTTTCCAGTGAGAAATTCTAAATACGTCTTTATCCTTTATAACCTGATAACTTAACCAACACATATCTATGGTTCTATTAAATAAATCCAGCAAAAAGGATCCATCTTCCTGGAAGTTGTGCTTTTTCTAAGCTTTTTTGGTTAGTCTGCTAAAATTTTATTACTGGACTTATGTCTGCCATCTAGAATTATATTTCAGTCAACAACCGTGCCCTCTACCTAAAGGAACAAGGGACTAATCTTATCAAAAATGGTTTTCTTTTGCCCCTTTCTATCCCCCAATCATATGTTTGGAAACTTGAATGTTACAGAAGAGTGGCACTTTATTTTCTGTATCATGTGGCACCATTAAGAACAAAGACACATTCTTGGCAATCAACATACTTCTCTCCCTCCAAATTTGTATTTATATTTTATATTTATTTTTTTATTTATATTTATATTTTAACTAAATAGTAGCAAATTTCAAAGGCTTATTATTTGCTCAATCACACAAAACTTACAGTCTTTCAATTTCAGTCACTTTATTTCATGAATCACACTCATAAGATTTGCTAGTCTTTCATCATATAATTAAAAAATTTAAATAATTTGTTACTGACTTGTTTCCTTATTCACTTTCATGCCTCACTTTGTGCATTTACTAGCACAAGTCACTAACAATGATGCTTTGTATCTAAAACTTAAAACATGCCATAATATTTCAAAGTATTTCAGATTCTCATAAACCTTGAACCTATAGTTCAAGGGATACATAACCAAAATATTATTTCTGAATGGTGGGACGAGGGATGATTCAATTCTCTATGGCAGAGAGAGAGGACTTTTTTATCCTTTATTAACCACGTATTATTTTTCTAATTAAAAGCCAGAGGGAAGTATTTATAAGTAAATTCCAATTCTTTATATATAGCACTAAACAATTCTTTTAAATCTCTAGTGGGCTTTTGGTCAGGAAATTTTTTCCAAAAACCAAACTCAACATTCTAACTATAGTTGTATCTGAAGTAGGGAAGAAGAAAAAAAAAAAAAGAAAACCCACTATGATTTCCCCAAACCTGTCTTATCCCTTTAAAAACAAAGTTTAACATTAAGATACCAAGGAACAAAATTTTAGCAATGCAAAATAACATTAGCTGAGGTTACTTTAAGCTTAAATGTTGCTAATAAGACAGACTTTCTCTCTTGCTACCCAGCCAACATGACAATTCAGCCCCTTTCTCCTATAGATTCTATAGGAGATACTCTTACTTATTCATAGTAATGACAAAGCAACAGAAGCAACTAGTTTCTCTTATCAATTTATTTCTTAAGCACGACTTGTGAAAGCAGAGTAAGAAATAACAGGTAAACATGATATGATAAAGGAATAAAAACCTACTTTTATACCTACACAGAGGTTTTAATTGTATTCTATATATTAATAAAATACAATACATAATTATATAATTAACATACAAACACACATACATTAGCATGTCTGTGTATATACATATGTGTATGAGGTGGAAGTGGTGGTGGTGGTGAAGTGGTGCAAACTCTGGAGTCAGAATGCTCAGGATCAAACCCGTGTCACTCACGGTGGAATGGCCTTAGATGAAACTGGCTCCATTTCTTCTTTTACAGAAAGAGTCACTGTAACAGTAACTTCTCCCCTGACTTATTGTGCAAATAACATGCAGGATTTAGCATACAAAAATTGTTCATAAATGGTATCTATTATCATCATTAAAAGCTGTCTCGCCCCCCCAAACTGTAAATTTTAATTATAATCTAACACTATTAGCAACCAAAGGAATAGATGTATTTTTCTACATTTTTCAGTAGCTTATCATTTGCTAAGGCTAAAAAGCAAACAAGACTGAGGAGATATATATGAAAATGTTTGATTACATGATTTTGCAATTAGATTGCAAAAGTAATGATGCAAAACTGTAATATTTTAAATTGTATTCTGAAACATCAAAGTATAAAGAGATTATTTAGTCAACTATATCATCATATTCACTGTTAAGACAATCAACAATAGGTCAGTCAAATGCCAATAATTCTAGAAATGATATAATTTGTAGTGGGTTAGGCCTTGAGTTACTTGAAGGTAGGTTCATCACGTTCATAGAAACTTTTTCCATTATTTTGACAGCTGCAATATATCCTTGCTTATCTTTAATAACTTTTAGCATCAAGATCTATTTTCACCTTGTACCTTTCTTTGAAAAAGAAAGAAAAAATAAGGAGAGTAACAGGGCATTTACAAAAGTCATGATCTTCACAGTATTTACATTGTCGTGTCCCTAAATTTCCAAAGATAAAGTCACATCTCCAAAGCTTAGGTAATATCAACAATAGCCGATAATGCTAAATAAAAGTTTTTAGTGAATTATTTTTATACCTGTGTTTTCTTATGAGGTACTTGCAATGCCGCAGTAAGTAATCTTTTGAAGGCCTACACAATTTCAGTGACCAGAAGTCATCTAATCTCATCTTTGGGGAGCATGATTTTCCTGGATTCCCACCAAATAAATAATGAACCTATAATAAATAAAGCAAACCAGATTTTTTTAAATGCATGCATACTCAAGAAAGTTGTAGTAAAATTTCTTCATTTTGGTAGTAGTGTATAACAAGTAACTTGTTTAGCTTTACTCATACAAAAAAACTAAAACATTCCTGCATGTCTACCAAAGGCTTCCTCTGATTTTTCTTAAGCTTCCATTTTACTTTAAAGTACTGTGATTACTTTCTTAAATTACATTTCATGTTAAAATAAGTTGCATTACCACAGTTACACTGAAAACGGAAGACATAAAAATAAAGCAATGGTAGTAAGAAACTATTCTAAGACACAGAGTTTGCTTAGGCAACAAATAATGGGGATTATCAAGTTAATCAAGTGTCGATTGTAATAAAAAATATCTTTTAAAAAACTGACCCACAAGTTGAATCACTGAAGGTCAACAGTAACTAGAAAGTTTTAAAAATTTTAGCATCTTACTTTTGTTGAATATGTTTCAATATGAATATAATTGAATATGAGCCTTAATGTTGAATATTAAATGGGATGTATGATTTGTGAAATAACTTTTAAAATATTATTCTATCATTCAATTAATACTGTTAGGTAGTTAGAATAGGAAACAGGAGTCCAATATAGCAGTGGCTAAAAGACAAAGAAAGGAAAAAGCCCACAAAAACAGAACAAAGGAAGTTCCAAGGACTGGAGTGAGAACCTCAGGTGAAGCAAACAGCCCTCTTGGCTAGCCCAATTTACATAGGGCAGGCTCAGGGGGAGGAGAAAAACATAAAAAGAGGAGTCAAAATTGAGCCTCACGCTTCTTTTGGGTTGGTCTGCCCTCACTGCCAGAGGATATATTTTCCCTTGCTTGCCAAATAAAACTGAGCTGTAACCAAGCTGTAACACTGGTCTGCCACTTCAAATTTTTGCTGTTGCAAGACAGAACTGAGGAAATTACACACTCCCCGGACAATACCAAATAAGAAATGTGAAAGGAATGCAATAATGACATAATGACACTATTAAAGGTTTAGTAATATTCTGTACTCAAGTGGTAAAGCATTTTTTGATATTTTGAAACATTTATAATCAGCAGTGTTATACAACAGAGATATTTCTATCCTATAGATGGGAATTAATTTATCCTTCACTTTGGGAGACTCTCAGAGAAAGGGGTTTTAGTTTTCGAATGGTATCATTTACTTAAAGATCTCAAATGATTGAGAATTTAACAGAAAGAATATGGTTCTGTCAGTAACTTACTACATATCTGAGTCCAATCATTAAACTATATGTAAAGTTTAAGGGAGAAATACCTAAAGAAACCACACTGAACACTTAGTGACACTAAAACTTCAGAATTCAGGACTATTTTCACAAGGCTGATGGAACAGATATGTCAATCATAGGAAAAATAAAGATTTCTTACACAACAGGAAAATCTAAAATCAGGAAGTTATATATACCTTTTCATATCATGTAAAAAGGTATACAAGTGCTGAAAACTGTATCTTCTACTTGAATATTCATATTATAGAAACAATAGGCCATGCTATATATCAGATCTATGCAGCTAAGAAGCAATGGCTACTGGCCATTTTCATAAGAAATGTGCCAGGAATTATGGATTATGCAAAAATGTTTATTCTTTTAAGGAATTTCAGGGAGAAATGACATCTCTGCTACATATTCTAGTAAATGTTGGTTATTTTTATTCAGATCTACTGAAAATAATCAGAAACAGTTATTGTGAGATTCTTTCTGATTGTACATCATAGAAAGTTTACCGGTCAATATAATTAGGATACCTTGTGTAATTCATCATATACAAGCTGATGGGCAAATCTTGGACATGGTTCTTCCTCCTGAAGACTTTTACTTGGATTATCCTTTGCAGCTTGATCATTCTTATAGACACAAGACCTGCAAGACATTGCTTTTAAGGCATTCTATCCTAGAAAATTAGCAGTACACATAAGGTTAATATAATTGTAGCAAACAGACTAGTGCAATGTCTAATTACCAACAAAAAATTACAAATTTGTTCACATCAAATCTTAAAGTTCTGGTCACTCTCATATAAAAGAATCTGAATTGGTTAGAACTGAGTTCTGAAGTTCTTTAATGTCCATCAAAAATCTCATTTAAGAACAACCTACTTCATGTTATGAAACAGGATCAGCATATATGAAAGTTTAAACCAAAGGCTGAAAGAGATGATATCATATTTATCTATTCACAATAAAAACTCACAACAGATTGCTTTCATTCTTACTATAAACAAATGTCCTATTTAGACGATAACAAATCCCTTAGCTGCTGAGCATCACCCTCCATCACTGAATGGAAGTTCCTCTGTACTGGAGAATATTCACTTAGGTAGTACTACAGAATATTAGAAATGGGTCCTCTAGGTCAGTGTTTTTCAAAGAAAAATGTATAGCAGTTCTGTGAGGTGCACTGTGACAAAAGGGTCCTATGTTTGAATATGCTAAATAATAATACCCCCCTTTCCACAATCTTGCTCTAGTCAAACTGCTTCATTTCATAAAAACTACGAAAGGACTGGGAACATTAAAAATACATTGTTCTCAAGCTTACCCATCTACATGGTAGCAAAAGCTAGTCTAAAATATAATTCTCTTGATGCTCAGACCAGGAGGTATCTACTAACTGAAAAATTCAGAGGTAAAATCCATTGCTGAACATCATTGTAAACATGGGCACCAATAATGACTCTTCCAAACCCTAATATTTATATTAAAATGTATGACATCACAAATTAAAGTAAGCCTTCTACTTCCCTCTTCGGAATAAACCAACAACCTCAACTTCAAAGAAATGTTACATAGGGATTACAACACAGACAAGAGCTACTTACCAACTATTTCTTACAATATCATAAATCCAGAATGAATTTCTGACATTCTCTTCCCTCTTTTCCTTGTCTTTGCTAAGTCCAGATAAGACATGTATTTCATTCAGCTCTGGGTCAATGGTTGCTCTCTGTGTGAATCCTGTCATTGGAACTATAAATTGAAAGAGAAAATAACAGGACAGTATTAACATTAGATAACAGGTTAGCATTATTTCAACAACTATCTTCTAACATATGACATAACTTTTATATTAAGCAATAATCAATTGTTTATTGCCCTCTCCTCACTCTAAAACATAACTCTATAAGGGCAAAGGTTGTTTGGATCACTGTTTTGTTCCCAGTGCCTAAAGCAACTGCCTGGCATGTAACAGTTACTCAACTATTTGCTGGAATAAATGAATGATAACTATCAGGATGGAGTGAGAAGGAGGAAAGAGGTAGAATGAGTGTGCAATGTAATTATTTTTATTGAGGGAAGGGGCAATGCTTTATTTAACTGATTTATCCTCTGGACTGGCTCTAATTTAATAGCAGAGACAAAATATTTAAATCTTGACCAAGAAAAACAAAAATTTGACACACAGGTTTGTTTAATAAAGTCAAAGTCATCCAAAATACCTGTTCAAGACATATAATGAAATGACAAAGTTTCCAAGAAAAAGAAAACATTTGGGGGTAAAATATGCCATTTTGTTTTCTCGAGTGGTCTGGACTCCCTAGTTAATTTTCTGAGAAAATATTTTATTTTCCTGAGAAAGCCATTAAATGACTGATGGTCATTTTGGATTATCCAGTAATTTGCAAAACACTGATATGGCAAATGCAAATCTTCTCACTACTGTTGCTTGGAAATATTAGTTGAAATACAATTTTATGATTGACAACATACTTGCCACAGAACTAAAAACAATGCCGTTGTTTCAGTATTAAATTTCTTTTATACATGAACAAGTATCACATGCTGACAAAGCTACACAAACATCAGTTTTAAGTAAAACATCTCAATCAATCCATAATACTACAGAAGCAGATGCTAACCACACTGATACTCATTTGTCTTTATCTACTTTAGTAGGGTCAAATAATGCAATATTGACTTTTTCCTAGTTTAATTCATGTGTCTTTCACATTCATATTCAATAAATTTGTTAGGAATATTTTAGAGACTATCCAAATGTATCCCACAGTAAATACAGTAAAAAACCGCCTGCACACACACATATGTAACATATGCATCTGTAGACAAATACATTTATCTTGATATGCACATACACTAACCTAACCTTAGTAATAACCTCAACTCTCATTCTACACCGTTTTCAGTGGTCATGTAAAGCCTGGTATTTTCTAATTAAACCTTGGAAAACTTTCAAAAGTACCTAGGTTCTGACCTGTTCCTCAGATAACCTTGGAAGAAAGATAAAACGTAAAGAAATGAAATCATTTTCACTAATGGTAGAAGCACAGGACATATCTGCCTAAATTTTTTGCCCTTGAATTTCTTCATTCCATTTAGAATTCAATAACATGGGTTGACAAACTATGGCTCAATCTGATTTCAGTTCAGTTCAGTCGCTCAGTCGTGTCCGACTCTCTGCAACCCCATGAACCGCAGCACGCCAGGCCTCCCTGTCCATCACCAACTCCCAGAGTCCACCCAAACCCATGTCCATCGAGTTGATGATGCCATCCAATCATCTCATCCTCTGTCGTCCCCTTCTCCTTCTGCCCTCAATCTTTCCCAGCATCAGGGTCTTTTCTAAGTCAGCTCTTCGCATCAGGTGGCCAAAGTATTGGAGTTTCAATCTGATTTGCTTAGGTTCAAATCAGGCCTCAGTCAATCATTCACACTGTGTCTGTGGCTGATTTCACCCCACAACAGCAAGGTTGAGTAGCTGCAATGGCAATAATTATAGCTGGTTCTTCATAGAAAACATCTGCTAATCCCTATTCTATAATCTTTTAAAACGCAAATATCAGAGATGTATGGCTTTATAAATGAATGCAGCAAACTGTTTACCTTAAATAAGGACCCACTGAGGAAATGGAAATTTATGGGTGGAATGGAAATCAGCAGAGCGGGGAAGAGATTTTGAATTCTATTAAAACAGGGCTAGAGACACTAAAAGGAGAGTAAAACAGTCTTGGGCTACACAAGGCAAGGAAGAATGCAGAGGGATGTAAGACCAAGTTTTACAAGCTTCCTCTTCCATACTGTCACATTTTTACCTAGAAGCAGCTCTGTAGCATAAGAAAAAAATGACAAGTGTTCGTTAAAAACAAAAGCAGTGGGCCAGTTTACAATACTTAGGGAGGCAAGACTTCCACGTTTACCAAATGTGTATTATAAGAATTATAAAAAATTACTTTGATTATACAAAGCATATTAGAAAATATAGACTTACCATTTATTTGCTCTTTCACATACAATATGCCTTTTACTCTACATAACACTGATTTTTGCATCAGTTATATATTTAAATCTTTTATTGGCTTTTTAAACAACTTTACAGAATAGTAACCACATACCATGTAATTCACCTATTTACATAGCTTGGTTGGTTGTCTTTTTAATATCCACTGTAAAACTATCATCACAATCTAATTTTACAATGTTTTCATCACTCCAAAAACAAACCCTGTACCCAACAGGAGTCAATTCCCACCCCCTTTCTGCCCACTGGATCACAGCATCATTTGATATGTCTACCAACAATGAGTGTGCAGCAGAGACAGGCACAGTGAGGGGATCCTGAGACACAGAGAGCAATCAGGAGCCTGTTAAGAATGCAATGGAGTGGAATGAACAAAAGCAGGAAGGAAGTATCAATAAACAAGCATTATTTCCATCAGCACAAAAATATAAAAATCTCTGAACTGGCCTAAGAGAGACTTGGAATGGAAACTTGTGAAAAATATGAGTAAAAATGTTTCACTGCAATTTTTTGGAGGTTTTCAAATATTTCACTCTAAAATATTCAAATGCAAAATCTCTCAAGGACAGAATTTCTATTAATCCTTAAGTTTACAGACCTTTACAAATATAATTTTTATTGCATACTAATGACAAGAAAAATGTTCACATATAAAATATTTACATGCATGTGAATATAAAAAAATTTCTAAGTACATTAAAATAATAGCTATTGGAGAGGGGCAAGTTAGGACATTTTAACTTTCTAATCATATAATAGGAAAACTTCCAATATATATTGCTTTTATAGTTATAAGAAAAGAAGAACAATCTAAACCAAAATACAGGGGAAAAAAAAATCTGGGTATACATACTGGGAACTTTTAGTAATAAGTGAAAAATTCTCACACATCCTCTCAAATTTCTCAAGGACAAAATTTTACGTTAATATCTGAAATGCTGCTATTTACATGGGAAGAGAATTTAGGTTTCAAAAGACAATTTTAATGGCACTAAAAAACCCAATGTTTTAAAATCATTTAGTTACAAAACTAAAACTAGAGATAAAAGTATTTCAAATTTTTTTCTCTAAAAAATAAAAATGAAAACTTGTATCTAAAGAATTCCTAAAATTAAGGGTTAATTCAAACTTACACTGAATGTATCTATGTTAATGGTCATTTGCTTAAATTTTACAAATTGTACTTAAGTTTAATTCCTATTTCCATTCCACTCTACACAAACCATTCAAAGAACATTTCAATAAGAAACCAATAAAAATAAAGCTTTTCCTCTAATTTGAAAAGATACACCCACCCCAATATTCATAGAAACAATATTTACAATAGCCAAGACATGGAAGAGACCTAAATGTCCACTAACAGGTAAAAGGATAAAGAAGATGTACGTGTGTGTGTGTGTGTGTGTAGATATATATATTTATATATATAAACACGCCTCAGCCACAAAAAAGAATGAAATAATGCCATTTGTAGCAACATGGATTTTGCCTTTTCACACTCTTCACGGACAGATGGGCACAAAAAAGGACAGAAACGGCAAGGACCTAACAGAAGCAGAAGAGTTTAAGAAAAGGTGGCAAGAGTACACAGAAGAACTATACTAAAAATGATCTTAATGACCCAGATAACCACGATGGTGTGATCACTCACCTACAGCCAGACATCCTGGAATGTGAAGTCAAGCGGGCCTTAGGAAGCATCACTATGAACAAAGCTAGTGGAGGTGACGGAATTCCAGCTGAGCTATTTCTAATCCTAAAAGATGATGCTGCTAAAGTGCCATACTCAATATGCCAGCGAATTTAGAAAACACAGCAGTGGCCACAGGACTAGAAAAGGTCAGTCTTCATTCCAATCCCAAAGACAGGCAATGCCAAAGAATGTTCAAACTATCAGACAACTGCACTCATTTCACATGCTAGTAAGATTATGCTCAAAATCCTTCAAGCTAGGCTTCAGCAGAATGTGAACCAAGAACTTCCAGATATACAGGCTGGATTTAGAAAAAGCAGAGGAACCAGAGATCAAGTTGTCAACATCGGTTGGATCATACAGAAAGCAAGAGAGCTCCAGAAAAACATCTACTGCTGCTTCACTGACTACACTAAAGCCCTTGACTGTGTGGATCACAACAAGGTGTGGAAAATTCGTAAAGAGATAGGAATACTCAGTTCAGTTCAGCCTCTCAGTTCTGTCCAACTCTTTGCGACCCCACAGACTGCAGCACACCAGGCCTCCCTTCCATCAACAACACCCAGAATTTACTCAAACTCCTGTCCATTGAGTCGATGATACCATCCAACCATCTCATCCTCTGTCGTCCCCTTCTCCTCCTGCCTTCAATCTTTCCCAGCATCAGGGTCTTTTCAAATGAGTCAGCTCTTTGCCTCAGGTGGCCAAAGTATTGGAGTTTCAGCTTCAACATCAGTCCTTCCAATAAATATTCAGGACTGATTTCCTTTAGGATGGACTGGTTGGACCTCCTTGCAGTCCAAGGGACTCTCAAGAGTCTTCTCTAACACCACAGTTCAAAAGCATCAATTCTTCAGCGCTCAGCTTTCTTTATCGTCCAACTCTCACATCCATACATGACTACTGGAAAAAGAACAGCCTTGACTAGATGGACCTTTGTTGGCAAATTAATGTCTGCTTTTAAATACGCTGTCTAGGTTGGTCATAACTTTTCTTTCAAGGGGTAAGTGTCTTTTAATTTTGATTTTGCAGTTACCATCTGCAGTGATTTTGGAGCCCCCCAAAAATAAAGTCTGTCACTGTTTCCACTGTTAGAATACTAGACCACCTTATTTGTCTCCTGAGAATACTGTATGCAGGACAAGGAGCAACAGTTAGAATTGGACATAGAACAACAGATGGATTCAAAACTGGGAAAGGCAGTATGTCCTAGCTGTATACTGTCACCCTGCTTGTTTAACTTATATGCAGAACACATCATGCAAAAGACTGGGCTGGATGAATCATGAGCTGGAATTAAGACTGCCAGAAGAAGTATCAACAACCTCAGATATGCAGATGATACTACCCTAATGGCAGAAAGCAAAGAGGAACTAAAGAACCTCTTGATGAAGGTGAAAGAGGAGAGTGAAAAAGCTGACTCAAAACTCAACATTCAAAAAACTAAGATCATGGCCATCTAGTCCCAACACTTTGGGGCAAATAGATGGAGGAAAAGTGTTAATTAACAGTGACAGATTTCTTTTTCTTGGGCTCCAAAGTCACTGTGGACAGTGACTGCAGCCACAAAACTCAAAGATGCTTGGTTCTTGGAAGAAAAGCTATGACAAACCTAGACAGTATATTAAAAAGCAGAGATCACTTTACCGACAAAAGTCCATATAGTCAAAATTATGGTTTTTCTAGTAGTCATGTACAGATATGAGAGTTGGACCATAAAGGCAGCTGAGCACCGAAGTATTGATGCTTTCGAACTTTGATGCTGGAGAAGACTGAAGTTCCTTGGACTGCAAGGAGATCAAACTAGTCAATCCTCAAGGAAATTAACCCTGAATAATCATTGGAAGGATTGATGCTGAAGTTGAAGTGCCAATACTCTGGGCCCCCTGATGCGAAGAGCTGACTCACTGGAAAAGACCCTCATGCTAGGAAACACTGAGGGCAGGAGAAGGGGGAGACAGAGGTTGAGATGGTTGATGGCATCACCGACTCAATGGACATGAGTTTGAGCAAACTCTGGGAGGTAGTGAAGGACAGGGAAGCCTGGCATGCTGCAGTTCATAGGGTCACAAAGAACTGGAAAAGACTTAGCGACCGAACAATGACAACAACAACACGGGTGGACCTAGCCCTTGTTATACTAAGTGAAGTCTTTTTTTTTTTTTTTTGATTTTTTTTTTTTTTTTTTTTTTTATTTTTTCCAGTGGGTTTTGTCATACATTGATATGAATCAGCCATGGATTTACATGTATTCCCAATCCCGATCCCCCCTCCCACCTCCCTCTCCACCCGATTCCTCTGGGTCTTCCCAGTGCACCAGGCCCGAACACTTGTCTCATGCATCCCACCTGGGCTGGTGATCTGTTTCACCATAGATAGTATACATGCTGTTCTTTTGAAATATCCCACCCTCACATTCTCCCACAAAGTTCAAAAGTCTGTTCTGTATTTCTGTGTCTCTTTTTCTGTTTTGCATATAGGGTTATCGTTATCACCTTTCTAAATTCCATATATATGTGTTAGTATGCTGTAATGTTCTTTATCTTTCTGGCTTACTTCACTCTGTATAATGGGCTCCAGCTTCATCCATCTCATTAGAACCAGTCCTAATAAGTGAAGTCTTTAGAGAAAGATAAATACCACCACTTACATGTGGAATCTAAAGTATGACACAAATGAACTTATTTAGAGAAGAGAACCAGACTCACAGATAGAAAACAAACTTATGGTTACCAAAGCAGAAAGGGTAGGAAGGGATAAATTAGGAGTTTGGGATTTGTAGATACAAACTACTACATACAAAATAAACAACATGGTCCTACTGTATGCCACAGGGAACTATATTCAGTATCCTGAATAATCTATAATGGAAAAGAATATGATGGAATCATTTTGCTGTACCAGAAACTAATACAACATTGTAAATCAAGAGTACTTCAATTAGAAAAAAATAAAGTTTTCCATATCTACCTTCAAAAGCAGTCTGGATTTGTTATCTCCATTGTAAACAGACAGAAAAAAAACTTACTTTTCATTTTAAGCAAAGATTTTATGAATTCTTACTAAAGAAAATTACATGTAAAATGTTACATATATACAGAAACCAAAGAATTATGGTCTAGCCCTAGTAGGCATTTTAGAGTTCAATTTTTACTACCAACAGCTGTTGCTTATTAAATCGAAAGGTTGGGGCTTTTGGTTTTAGATAGCAAGCTAAACCTTAACCACATTATCCTTCCTTCCCAGCATCCCACTTGAAATGGCAGAATTCTAGCCAAAAGAAAAACAAAAAAACAGGACTGGAAACGTCAAGAAAGTACCAAGAGATAAGAAATTCTGAGGAATCTTGAGAAACAGCAGTTGGGATTATACTGACAAAGAAATCACAGCCAAGGAAAAGAGAGCCCAACTCACTAACAATATAAGATGGAGAATTTCTGAGTAAATCATCAGATAGAAAAAGCAGGAGTGGACCATGAGAAGGACTCCTGTGGGGAGCTTATAATAAGGACACAGGAGCCTGAGTGAGAATGAGAGCAGAGCTTAAAGTGACTCCAAATCTGCACCACAGACGTCAGGTGAAGACAGGAAAGAGGGCAGCTGTGCTCTGACAACCATGTACGTGTCCCAACCTGTCTTCCCATTCTCAGCTTGTGCGTCCTATAAGAAAGCCTGCATGCATATAAGCAAGACTGCATAACTGTCAGTCAGAGTCTGGTCAAAGTGAGAAGTCTATTGAAAAAAAGAGAGACATACAATGCACCGGAAACCACTGTCAACTACCTTTTTAAACTGATGTAGTCCTTTATTCACAAATTTTAATGTTTAGACAAGAATCACATGATAATATGAGAAAAAAATCAGCAATGTAAAGAGAGGGACCTAGATGAACAAACAGAACAACAAGAAAAGATAAATCACAGAAAGGAACAGAACTCTGAAGAAAAAACACAAACTCATTATCTTTGTAGAAAGTAAAGAAAATATTACATGTGTAACACAAAAATAAACTTCCATAAAAAAAAGGCAGAGAGTATGAAAAGACATTAAAAAGTAGAACTATACCAAAAAATCAAATAATAGAATGAAAACAAAATGTGTATAGTAAAAACAAAGTCAGTCATTTCAAGATATAACTGATAAATTATCAGAATACATAGCATAAAGATACAGAAATTGATTAAGATACAGAAAAATGTTAAGGGACACAGAGGATAAAGCCATGGAAGTAAAAAATTTCTCTGAAAAGTGCACCAGAAGGAAAAATGAAATAATGTAGAAAGAAGAAATAAAGAAAACTTTCCTGAAGAGAAGAAATAAGTGGTATTCTGTTTGAAAGAGCTTGGGGTGCTAAGCACTCACGCACGCGCGCATACACACACACATCTCCTAGTGAAATTTCAAAAC
The DNA here is from genome assembly GCF_910594005.1 of Cervus elaphus. Taxonomy (NCBI): domain Eukaryota; kingdom Metazoa; phylum Chordata; class Mammalia; order Artiodactyla; family Cervidae; genus Cervus; species Cervus elaphus. The sequence continues at coordinate 101,471,283 of NC_057832.1, read as the reverse complement.
TTCAGGGATTAAAAGAAAATTCTAAAAGCTTCCAGAGAGAAAAAAGCAGGTTATTGTATACAGAGGAATAAGTATCAAACTAACATTAGACCTTTTATCAGTAATAAAGAATGCTAGAATACAATCAAGCAATTAACTTAAAAATTTCTTGGAACTTAAAAAGATATGGAACTAAAAATTCTATTTCCTATTAAACTAGCAACCCCAATAGTGAGGGCAAAATAAAGGAATTTTTGGATCAGCAGATATATTAAAGTTTATACTGATGACTGCATCTGAAAAAATTCTTTGAGGAGCTATTCCAACTAAACAAAAATGAATCCAACATAAAGAATGACATGGGATAGAAGAAACAGTGGCAGTGATATATGACACAGGAAAAGAAAAGAACGCTTGAAAGGAAATAAAGGCCCATTACGTCTTAAGCACTGTGTATAAGACATTTTGGAATGAAAAAGTTTTAACAATACAGAACATTTTCTTCTCTGTAAGTCCAATCACAACACTGAATTTATATAGTGCCTCTTCCCCCTCCCTCATCATATTTTCATGCTTAGAATTTTGATTCTAATGTTTTCCTTCAGTCAACAATAAATTTCCTCAAGATAATTTGATTACCACCTCTCACCTCTAGATTTCTCATGTGTCTTGTTTTCAAATGGGTTTCCAATATAGGTCTTCATATGGTAAACTTCAAGGCAAAAATATCTGATAATATTTTACTTTACCATCATATGAAAGTTAGGGGGATATAAATTGCTTGGTTCATAGATGTTTTCCTTGAGCATTTTTAAAGTTTACTATTTTCTTCCATTCACTTTGCTGTTGACTGACATCTAGCTATCTATCTTGTTCCCTACAGATTACCAACTCTTTCTCTGAAATCTTTCAGAATTTCCTTTACATCTTTAACATTCCTAATTTCACTTTAATAAATATGTCTTAAGTATGTGTTCTCCCTTATTTTTCCCATTTAGCATACTATAAGCCCTTTCACCAATCTAAAACCTTTTATCTTTTCTGAATTCTAGGAAATTTATCTCTTCAATTATCTTTAATTCTTCAATTATTTCAACTTCTTAAAATTTCATTTTTGTCTTCTCCTGGAACTGCTGTTAAGATGTTGGTACTTGCACAGTTCTTCTCCATATCTTTTCCTTTTCCCATATATACAAGTGTCTGCTTTCAAATTCTTTTCCCATTTAGGTTATTACTATTTACTGAGAATTCTCTGTGCTAATTAGTAGGTCTGTTGGTTATCTATTTTAAATATAAAGTAGTGTGCACTTGTCAATTCCAAACTTCTAATCTATCCCTCCCCATGACACCAGCCCTCTGATAACCAAGAATTGGTTCTCTGAGAGTCTGTTTCTGTTTCATAAATAAGTGCAATTTGTATCATTTTTTAAGATTTTGCGTATGTGTGACATATCTTTCTCTGGCTTACTGCAATCAGTATGATAATCTCTGGGTCCATCCACATTGCTGTAAATGGCATTATTTCATTCTTTTTAATGGCAGAGTAATATTCCATTGCATATATGTACCAGTCTTCTTTATCCATTCATCTGCTGATGGACCTTTAGGTTGCTTCCTTGTCTTGGCTATTGTAAACAATGCTGCAATGAACACTGAGTGCTGCTCCTTCTATTTTTCATCTCTTGATCTTTATTTCTTTCCTATTTCTTCCTGGAAGAGTAGTCATTCTAATCTTTTAACTAATTAATTCATTCATATCCATTCTATTTATAATATTTGTTGCATTCTTCATTTCAAATAGATTTTTCATACCTAATATTTCCATTTGGTTCTAATTTTATGATCTTATTTCATTTTACTAATATGTGTTCCCTCATATCTTTATACTGATCACAGTTGTTTTAAATTCGTGGTTCATCTATTATAATAATCTTGCTTTAAATCATGTATGTTGTTACCTTACCAATTTCTTTAGGGACAGCTGCAATTCTCAAATGTTTAGCTTTATTAGTCTGTGAGATAATGTTTCTTGGGTATCAGCAATTCTATCAAGATATGTACTCGGGGTCACCAGAGGCCAGGCCTTAACTACTCTCAGCACCAACGAGTTTAAACAAACTGGAGGCAAAGAGTCATTGGGTAGATACTGAAGCACAGAAACTGAGAACTGATACCTCACTTCCTTTTACTACCACACCTCTATGCAAGTATTTCCCAGGTTGAAACCCTGGACCTGAAGGTAGAGAGAGGAAGAAATGAACTACTGAGAGGAGATGGTCAGTCCACATCTGCGTTTATCAGTCCTTCACTGCACTAGGGTTTCTGCATTGCCATAATGTTGTTCTCTGGATTCTGGCACTAGTGGTATGGGCTACTACTGCTAGTTTCCATAGTGAAGGAACAAGAATTAACTCAAGGTATTTTAGTGGAGAGACTGCCTGTGTCTCAAAGTTCATGGAGGCCAGCTGCTTCTCATTTTATTTTTTCAAGACTGATTTTGGGGAAGGGAATCAGTAGCTTATTTATGCATATCACATCATTTCTGTAATAATTTTATAAAAATAAAAACTAGTCTAACAAAAATGGCACTATCAAAAACTAAAAAGACCTAAAGGTCAAAACCAAGAAAGAAGTTTTCTGTCCAACATGTCATAATGATTAATTCTGTATTAATTCTCTTCCCAAGAAGAAAACAAGCCTGTCTTGAAAAGATTCAATAGTTTCTAATGGGTAGTATCCACAGGAGGGGCAAAGGACAGAGGATCTGCAACATACAATATATTAAAGCATTTCAGATTCAACTGCTAAAAAGTGACTGAATGCCAGGAACTTTAACCATTCTTGAAAAACGGACTCAAAAATTAATCAAACAGATCATATGCTAGTCAGGAACACATTTTGAAAGGGCTCTTGTCTGCGAAAATAGAGAATAAGAATTGTACAACATACAACTATTATTGCCAACCTGTTATTCCTATAGTTTTTCCAAGAAATGACAATGATAATTGTTCAACTCTACTATTTTTTCATTAGCATCTTTAAAACTTGAAATAGAACAGATAAAAGGGAAATCAAGTAAAATATTTTATCTGACAGGCTGACTCACATATTTTTTTCCTCTTTGATTTACGAGATTACCAGAATTTGTAATACAAGGAAACCTTATAGGGAGGATAAAAACATAAAAAGTTATTTCAATTTCTGAGGAAGATACTTTTTTGCATTCATGAACTAATCTGAACTCTATTTTTGCTTCATGATCCAATGTACCTACATTTTCATTACTATTACTTTAAGACAGGAAAAAATAATTTTCAGAACTGCCACAGAAATATGAGCTTCCCTCGTGGCTCAGACAGTAAAGAATCTGGCTGCAATGAGGGAGACCTGGGTTGGGAAGATCCCCTGGAGAAGGGAATGGCTACCCACTCCAGTAATCGTGCCTGGAGAATTCTATGGACAGAGGAGCCTGGCAGGGTTGCAAAGTGGCGGACACAACTGAGCAACTTTCACAGAAATATGAAGTTTAACAAAAACAGATTTTCACAAATTCTCTATTTGTTAGAATATTTTCAGCTTCAAGTAACAGAAAATCTGAATAATTATAAATTAGTTCATAAAATAAAATTTTGCAAGTAGATAGTTCCAGAATGGTTTCAGCAATTCAACCAAATAATAATGCTAGGTTAACATTCTTAGAATTCTCTTGGCTTTCCATTCTTTTCAAGTTGCCAGTACCAGCTCTAAGCATCACATTGTTTTACAGAGTATTCAAACCAGAGAGGGAAAAGACTCTTTCAGCATTTGCTTTCTTCTGGAAAATAGTTTTTGCAAATGTCCTCCTAGAGCCTTTCCTTGTGCTCATTGGTCAGAACTGTATCACGTGGAAGGCAGGGAAAATGAAATAATTTGGTAAAGGATAAAAATGACTATTTTAGAATATTCACTATTCAACTCCTGGGGTTGGGCAACTTGTCAGTAAACAAAATCATGGTTTGGTTAACAAGAGCTAATGATTATACGGTAGCAACTGACAGTGTATGCCACATTCCTTTCTTCTAAATCTGGGACATTTAAAGTGTTGAATGAGACCCTACTCAGTTTCAGCAGTAGCTCCAGTTTAAAACTGCTATTTACTTTCATTGAAATTGATTTGTTAGTTTTAGGTGTACAGCCCAGTGATTCTTTTCTCTGCAGATTATATTCCATTATATGCTGTGTGTTCAGTCATGTTCAACTCTTTGTGAGCCCATGGACAATAGCCCACCAGGCTACTCTGTCCCTGGGATTTTTCAGGCATGAATACTGGAGTGGCCTGCCATTTCCTTCTCCAGGCAGTCCATTATGGGTTATCATAACATACTGGGTACAATTCCTTGTGTTATACAGGAAATCCCTGTTGCTTATGGGTTTAAAAACAGTAGTTTGTATCTGTTTATCCCTTATTCTTAATTTGTCCCTCCTTCCTCCTCTCTTTAGGTAACCAGAAGTTCATTTTCTATATATATTCATCTGTATTATTTTTTTAGATTCCACATACAAGTGGTATTATATAGCATTTGTCTTCCTCTGACATGTCATTAATCATTATATTCTCTAAGTCCGTCCATGCTGCTGCAAATGGCAGTATTTCATTCTTATTTTATAGCTGAGAGGAGCCTGGTAAGCTACATATAGCCCATGGGGTAGCAAAGAGTCAGACACAACTGAGCAACTAACCCACAAAAATATTTATACACACACAGACAGTTAGCCATCTTCTTAGGTCAACTGTCTGTTGACAGGCACTTGGGTTACTTTCACGTCTTGGCTATTATAAATAGTGTTGCTATTGACATTGGGGCTCATGTATCTTTGCAAATTACTTTTTCCAAATATACACCCAGGAACGGAATACCTGTATCATATGATAGTCCTATCTTTAGCTTTTAAAGTAACCTCCACATTGTTTTACATAGTGGCTGCACTGATTTACATTTCCACCAATAGAGTACAAGGGTTCCCTTTCCTCCACACCCCCTCCAACATTTGCTGTTTGTAGACATATTGATGATAGCCATTCTGACAGGTGTGAGGCAATACCACACTGTGATTTTGATTTGCATTTCTCTAATAATTAGTGATGCTGTGAATCTTTTTGGGCTTCCATGGTGGCTCAGAGGGTAAAGAATCAGGAGACTTGGGTTTTATCCCTGGGTTGGGAAGATCCCCAGAAGACGGAAATGGCTACTCATTTCAGTATTCTTGCTTGGAGAATTCCACGGACAGAGGAGCCTGGCAGGCTACAGCCATGGGGTCGCAGAGTTAGACACGACTGACTAACAGCCAGTTAGCCACCAGAATGTCTTCTTTGGAAAAATTTCTATTCAGGTCTTCTGCCCACTTTTTGACTGGGTTGTTTTTCGACATCGAGTTGTATGAGCCGTTTGCATATTCTGGATATAAATTTCTTGTTAGCTGCATCACTTGCAAATGTGTTCTCTCATTCCATAGGTCATCTTTTCATTTTGTTGACCGTTTCCTTTGTTGTGCAAAACCTTTTAAAATTTCATTAGGCTGCATTTACTTTTGCTTTTATTTCTTTTGCTTTGAGACTAATCTAAGAAAATACTGCTAAGATTTATGTCGGTGTTTCACCTATGTCTTCTTCTAGGAGTTTTATGGTGTCATCATACATTTAGATCTTTAAACCATTTTGAGTTTATTTTTGTATATGGATGAACTTGAGTTTATTTTTGGACAAGGGAATGTTCTAATTTCATTGTTTTACACATAGCTGTCCAGTTTTCCCAATACCACTTGTTGAAAAGACTGTCTTTTCTCCACTGTATATTCTTGCCTCCTTTGTTGCAGACTAACTGACCATAAGTATGTGGATTTATTTCTGGGCTTCCTTTTCTGTTTTGTTGATTTGTTCTGTGTGAATACCATGCTGTTTTGGTTACTGCATTTTGTAGTATAGTCTTAAGTCTGGAAGGGTTATAGTTCCAGCTTTGTCCTTCTTTCTCAGGATTACTTTGGCAATTCTGGGTCTTCTGCAGTTCCACATAAATTTTTGGATTTTATTAGAACTATTATTTTACCTGAACCTGGGTTTCTACCACTCATTATTTGCTTTTTGTAAAATTCCAACTAGCTTTTGACACCCAACAATGTAGTTATTTATTCATCTATCTCAGTTGCATGAAGTTACAAAGAATTCATCTCACTGAATAGCTCAAACATAACTGGTTAGCTGCTGGTGGGTAAAGTTGTTTTTGGATTTCTTAACTCTTGTAAACAATGTCACATTAAGTATCTCTGTGTAACTTACTTTTATGCATCTGTACATGTGTGAGCAGGGTAAATTCTGGAAAAAAATGCTTGGTCAAAGAGTATATGTTTATATTTTATTAGATAACAACAATGAATGATCCTTTAATTTACATTTTAAAAATTATGAATGGAGCTGATCATTATACAAAAGTAAATCTGTCAAGCTACTTGAATTGTTTTTTTCTTTGAACTATCTAGTTCTATCATTTGTCACTGTTCTACTAGAAAATTGTTCCTTTTTTATTGATTTGTAAGAGTTTTTTGTTTAAAAAGTAGGACATTAACCTTTGTCTCAGTTCCTAGTCTGTCATTTATCATTAGACACTTAAATATTTTTCCATATATGATTTTTAATTTGCAAAAAATCAAACTAAGTCTCTCTCTCTTTTTTTTTTTTAACAGCTTCTGGGTTTAATTTGCAAAAAATCAAACTAAGTCTCTCTCTCTTTTTTTTTTTTAACAGCTTCTGGGTTTTCTGTCAAGGTTGGAAAGGCTTCTCCATCCTAGATTATTAAAAGCAATTAGACTTATATTTTTATTTGTTAAGTATAAAACTTGAGTATACCCAGAATTTTTTTTGTTGTGTATAGACATCAATTAGAGTCAGGATTTTGCTTTTTGCTTGTCAGGTCTTAAGTGACATCTCAGTGTCATTTATTGCATAATCTATTTTCCTTCTCTGACTGGAAATGCCACTTTACCATATACTAAATTCTCATATGTAATTAGGTATATTTTATAGTATCTGTTGCATTCCCTTCCATTAATCTGCACAAAATTGTACCTTTCTAAATACTTGGTAGTATTATATTATCTTTCATTATCAAAACTGTCTTTAGTGTTCTTGAATGTTTGTTTTTACAGGTGAACTTTAATTCACATTTACTATCAAATGACCTAAATTTTCTTTTTTTTTTTTTCACTTTTGGCTGCACTGGTCCTTCGTTGTTTTATGCAGCCTTTCTCTAGTTATGGCAACTGGTGGCTACTCTTCGTTGCGGTGCAGAGGTTTCTCACGGCAGGCGCTCCTCTTGCTGTGGAGCACAGGCTCTAGGAGCATGGGCCTCAGCAGTTGCAGCACACAGGCTCAGGAGTTGTGGCTTGCAGGCCCTACAGCACGGGCTCCAAAGTTGTGGCACATTGGCTTAGTTGCTCTCCAGCATGTGGAATCTTCCCAGACCAAGGCTGAGCCCATGTCCCCTACACTGGCAGGCTGATTCTTATCCACTTCATCAGGGAAGTCCCAAATGACCTAAATTTTATATTGAAAATATGAATAACTTTACAAGCTTATAATGGGCAAAAACACCCCTGCAAGAGTGAAAGGGGGAAGTTATGGAAAGTTATTACCACCAGTAATGTTGATAAAAAAAAAAAAAGGACATAATCCAATTTATCAGAATAATGGCACACTTAATACAAAAGATGCTAAACAGAAAGCAATGAAATCTAGTTACATTAAAAATAGGCACTCCCATCTCCTAACTCAGTAACTAATCTGTGTAAATGACAGCAAAACATTAGTTTCAGAGTCTTCTCTATACTGCTGAACTGACCTTATTTAGTTAACTGGTAAGAGTAGAAGGGTCAAAAATATAGGTACTTATACACACACACACACAAAGATTAAAGAAAAACAAAACACCAATGTCAATAAGCACATTCCCAGGCTGAAAATCAGTAAGATTTTGCATTTAAAGTTTTCATCAAAATGTTTATAGATAAATCAAATCTTGCAGGCATGACTAACACAGCCCTCATTTTAAATTTTTACAGCCTGATAACAGCAAAAAGGAACAAAATTTAACTGTCAAAATTTTGGAGCTAGATGATGAGCCTTTAAGATCAACTGGTCCAATCCCCTTGTTTTCAGATGAACAATCAGGTCCAGAGAAATTACACAATTTTGCCAAAGCTACAGAAGGATGAGTGGCAGACCCAGATGAAGAAAGATCAAAACTTCTGATTCTGAATTCACTATTCTTTCAATTATAACAATCTGCCACTATGGTTAGGACAGAATAGTATAAACACTGGCAGATGTGGGAAAATAGAGTCAACAGAATTTAAGGAACACAACAAGTAAACATACTAATTACTATAGAATAGGAACTAGATGTTTGTAAGAGTTCTGTATCATCAGTGCCCTATTTAGTATCTGGCAAATGTTGAAGACACAATATATGTTTGTTCCTTGAATAAAAAAAACAAATATAAGAAAGTAGTTCCATTACTGTCAGCTTAGTTTCTAGAGCAAACCATAAAGTTCTAGTTGTGTGACAGATCTTCTAAACATAATTTTCAATTAGTGTTAAACAGAGCTTACATATGGGAAGTCTGCTAAACCCCCTGTGTTCACAGACCTATTGCCAAAAGTTATTCAGAAATAAACTCAAATTTTTGATGTGCTGAATTTTGATGTAATTATGTATGTGTTAGACACAATACCAGTAAATCCTTTTTTTCTAAACAGCTGTCAATCCACTGATTTAAATTGTAATTTCCTTCTAAGGAAAACATAAAACTGTTATACTCTAGTTAAAAAAATTAGAGTCCCTCCTGTGGCTGCGGGCCCGGCGGCCGGGCTGGTAGGGCTGCGCTAGGGTTCCCGCGCCGGCTCCCGCGCCCACCATGGGCAACTCACACCACAAGAGGAAGGCCCCCAGCGGCCCCCGGGCCCACAGCTTCTGGCGGTTCGGGCGGTCGGCGAAGCGGCCGGCAGGCTCTGCCAAGGCCGAGAGTTTTTTTTTTCTTTTTTAAAAAAAAAACAAAAAAAAAACAAAAAAAAATTAGAGTTGAAAAAAAAAAAAAAGAGTTGATGTTTCTTTAGATCTTAAAAGGCTAAATCTGATTTAATTCATTTAAGTAATTATAAATAGCAATCATTTAAGATTTTACAGTATCTGACACAATAAGAAATTATAACAAGAAGCAGTAATTTTACAACTAGATATACTATCTCTAATTGGTAGTCTCAACAGTTCATACTAATTTCTTCTATGACTGTAAACAATCCAATTTGAAGCTCACATAAAAGCAGTTTTAATCAAATAACTCACGTTACTGAATCACAGAAACATAGCAATTACGTATTAAGTCCATCTCAAATTATACTAATTAACTATAATAAAACAGGTTTAGAAGAAGTTAATAAATAGAATGTTTAAATAAACTACAGAGCATCCATATAATAAAATTGCTATTTTCTAAGAATATTTAATAATATAGAAGTTTAAATAGTACTCTGTCTTGTCCTTAAAAGGACTCTGAATGGCTTACAAAATAAATAATTATTTAGCAAGATAAAATTAAAATTTAAACAGACTTTTAAAAATCAGCTAAAAGTAACTCTATGGGAGGACAATACACATACCATAGTTCTGACATGAGGTCTTCTAATGGATCTAACTTAAGCCAATGAAAAAAATTTTAGATTAAGGGTACTGAAAAAATTGCATACTCTTTAAGAAATCCTGAATAAAGTCTGTGTATTTCAGCAGTTTTTTTTTTTTCAGGTTTTGAAAAGCAGAGTCAAGATTATACTGCCAGATGAATATTCAGAATCATGTTAAAAACTAAGGTTAAAACGATATGCTCTAATCCCTAACCTGGGTTTGAGGAGTTAAAGAATTTCAGGAGACAATGCTCTATAGGCTAAGATCCGAAAGATGAGCAAAAATCAGCTACACTTTGGAGGTAGGAGGAAAGAGTGACTTAGGCAGGGAGAACAGTATGGGAAAAAACTCAAAGGCATGAAAAAATATGCCATCGATAATTAATATTCAGTGGTCATGAAAAAAAGAATTAGTGGCAAGGTGAGGGTGGATATCAAGAATGGGGAACTAACTAAGCTGAGGCATATCATAAAGGAATCTGTGAGTTAGGCTGAGTTTAGACTTAATCTGAGGGCAAAGAAGAACAATTTAAAAAAAACCATCTTAAGCAAGGGAGAGAAAAATGACCAGGTTTATATTTTTAAAAGATTTTCTGGGAATCCTGGGGTGGTCTAGTGATAAGGACTTGGAGCTTTCACTGCTGGGGGTCTGGGTTCGATCTCTGGTTCAGGAACTAAGATCCCACAAGCTGTGTCGCATGGCCAAAAATAAGGGTATTTTCTTATCTTATTAGTACTAATCAAAAGGTAAGGTGTTAATCTACTTCTTTTTCTTCCCTATGCACAACTATAATATCCATGAAGTCAGAGCTCTTATTTATAGTTTTATCCCTAGTGCTTAGATTATCTGGCACCTAGAAGGTGACCAAAAGATATTTGTTGAATAAATGTCAGTATACGGTTCTGTACTTAATTGGTAACACAGAAACAGTTGCGTTCTGCTCAAAGTGTGAAGAAAGGGTTGGGGGAGGGATGGGATACACAGGAAGAATACTAGAGACAGAGGTCAAACAGGTGTTGGCAGGCCAAACTAGTGAACTAGCAATGAGAACACAGAGAAGATGGAGGTAAAACTAGTATGACTTGATTATTGGATAGATCAATGAACCTGTAGGCAGTACTGACATACACTTGTGAAAACTGAGGTACCCAACAATAACACCAGCCCAAACCAGTGTCAATCCAATTCTACTCCTAGAGTGGCTATGAGATACCATTTTACTTAAAATATAATTTAGGTCACTTATAGACGTGCAAAATAAGGTGTAACATTAAGTAACCTGTCCAGGTTTACTTGATTAAGGACTGAGATAGGCTTTGGAGAGCTAGAAGAGTGATTCTCAATCCTGGCCACCTTTGAGAAGCCCCTCTTAGGGGAGGAGTGGAGGATGCACCAGGAAGACAGACAAAGAGAGAGAAACAAGGGGACTTAAAGAAGGGAGCAGAGAAGAAGGGGAAAATGGGAAGGAAGAGAGAGAAATAAAGGAAGGAGGATGGAAGGAAGTGACCTAAGGAAAGGAGAAAGGGAGAGATGGAAAAAATAAGAAAGAGAGAAATAAAGGAAGGAGGATGGAAGGAAGTGACCTAAGGAAAGGAGAAAGGGAGAGATGGAAAAAATAAGAAAGAAAAATGAGAAGAAAGTAACTTCAGTTTCACTCTAATATGCCAGCAGAGCCGCTGAGGTTTCACAACTCTAAGTAATAATGGCAACAGTTTTAGGCAGGTTCTAACCAGATGCTAAACTCTGCCATAAAAATCTTCAGTTAAAGGATGTGCACATAGCCTGTTGTACACATAACCTTTGGACAATGCAATTTACAGGCATGCTGTCAATATTAAACACTTGGAAAATGTACATTTAGACAAAAGAATGATATTTTCAAAACTTTAATCAGATCAAAACCCTAGCATTCATTTTCAGCAACATGGATGGACCTAGAGATTATCATTTGAACTGAAGTAAATCAGACGGAGAGAGACAAAAACCATAAGATATCAAATTACATGTGGATGGAACCTGAAATACAACACAAACAAACTTATTTACAAAATGGAAACAGGTTCACAGGCAAAACAAACTAATGGTTACCAAAGGGGAAAGGATGGGGGTGGAGGGATAAAGTAAGTATTTGGGATTAGTAGATACAAACTACTATATGTAAAATAGACAAGTAACAAGGTCCTACTGTGTAGTACAGAAAACTTTACATTCAGTATCTTATAAAAAACTACAATGGAAAAGAATCTGAACAAGAGCATAAATATATACACATAAATATGTATACACACACTCAGTTCACTTGCTCAGTTGTGACTCTTTGTGGCCCCAGGGACTGCAGCACGCTAGTTTCTATAGTATGTGTGTATTCTTGGCAACAGGTGGCAAGAATATGCACATACTATAGAAAATTAAATCAACTGTATGCCAGAAACTAACAGAACACTGTAAATCAACTACACTTCAATTAAAACAACAAAAAAAAGCCCTTAGCATTAAACCTTTCAAAACCTTCTATATTATTTAGGTGAAAAAACCCCCAAATTTCTTGTATTTGTATTGTACAAGGCACTGAATAATCAGACTTAACTATTTCTCCAACCTCACTTCACATAACTTGCCTCACCTTTGATATGCACTGGATCCCTCTGCTTTGGGAACACATTAAATTCTTTCCTGCTTTGAAATCTTTGTACATGCACTTCTCTCAGTTCATAACACAGTTCTTCCTAATTCTCTATTTCTTGACTGAAATCTTAAAGACTGCCTCCTCAGAAACCGTTTCCCAACCTACTCTATCTGACTGGATCCTCTCATGTTACTCACTATTATAGCATTCAATTTTTTTTCTTCACAGTGCTTAGAAAGCAAGTGTAGGTCTCTCTTCACTAAAATGAGTCCTTTGAGAGAAGGGATCTTATCCTCTAGTCCACAGCTATGAACCTAAACATACTTGGCATATATAAGGCACTGAAATATTTTGGGAGAAAGGAAGGGAGAAGGCCAAACTTAGATGTTAGTAGATGATCAACAATTACTATTAAATTAACAAAAAAACTTGCTTGCATTATGGGATAATTCACCACAAAGCAATAAAAAAATTAAAGAACCCATACCAATATTGGTGATTTTCATTTTATAAAAGTTGATTAAAGAGTAGTTAAGCAATAAATCCACTTATCTTTTGGTAATAAAACCATAATGACAAAAAAAAAAAATACCACAATTTAATGTAAGTTTAAAAACAGCACTGTCAGTCACTCAGTCACATCTGACTCTTTGCAACCCCATGGACTATAGCACACCAGGCTCCTCTGTTTATGGGATTTCCCAGGCAAGAATACTGGAGTGGGTTGCCATTCCCTTCTCCAGGAGCAGAATATAAAATTGTGCTAAATTTTATAAAATAAATAAGCTTAAAAAGACTAGAAGGAAATACATTAAAATGTTAACATATTATGTCTGAATGGTTTGATATAGTTTCTTTTTTACATCTTTCTGTATTTTTCAAATACAACGAGCATATTATTACTCTTATAATCAAAACAAAATTGAACAAAAAGAACAATTGAGGCCATTCATTGCTGGCCCTAAAGCTAGCCATAGCAATGAATGAAATATACTGACCAATTCTGCAAATTACTAAATAATAATAATTCATTTAAAAAATATTCAAATGATAGTCATTAAAGCCTATTTATTGTCATAGTGCATTTTTTTTGCTGAATCTTTACCACTATCACTTCGCCACTTTTTCCTTTTAATCTTGGGGAGCACTTTAGTATGGTCAAGAAAGCAAAAAACAAAAAACCTTTGCACCTCAAAAAAAAACCAAACGAAAAACCTTCTTTGCACCTCAACTTCTAAACCCTGGCTGTATCATTATCTAGTTGTATATTAATGAGATAGTACTTCACTAAGTTCAATTTTTCTCATCTGGTAAATGAGAATAATACTACCAATTAGAACTATTTATGAAGTTCCATGTTTAGTAACTGGCATTTAGGGTCTAAATAAAGAATAGCCATTAGGAAATCAACTCTGAATATTCATCAGAAGGACTGATGCTAAAGCTGAAGCTCCAGTACCTTAGCCACCTAATGTGAAGAGCCGACTCACTGGAAAAGACCCTGATGGTCAAAAGATCGAGGGCACTGGAAGCAGGTGACAGAGAATGAGATGGCTAGATAGCATCGTCGACTCAATGGACATGAGTTTCAGCAAACTCTGAGAGAGAGTGAAGGACAGGGATGGCAAGCTGCAGTTCATGGTGTCACGATGAGTTGGACATGACTTAGCAACTGAACAACTATAATCCACCAGAACATTACTTACTAGATGGATTATAAGCACTCTGAGAGACCATGATCATATAGTTCCAATGTATCCCTAGTCTAGCATGAGCCAACATGTAGAAGTTTTTAACACATACCTATTGAATCAATTACTATTTTCACTACCTTTTTTTCAGGCAGAGCTGTGTCAGAATTGTAGGGGGTTATTACTTCCATCTTCCTAGTAATTTTAATGGAAAATCAGACTAAGTTTTAAAAGTGAGAGGAAATCAAAGATTAAATCATATACCTCCACATTATCCTATGGTAGTAGAAAATAAATGAGTAAACAAGATAGACAATTTTAGACATGATAAATAATGTTATTAGTCATTTCTTAGAATATTTCTTTCTATGGAATTTCAGTCCATGGAATTCTCCAGGCCAGAATACTGGAGTGGGTAGCCGTTCCCTTCTCCAGGGCATCTTCCCAACCCAGGTCTCCCACACGGCAGGTGGATTCTCTACCAGCTGAGCCACAAGGGAAGCCCATTTCTTTCCATAGTTTTACATAATATCAGCACCTACCGACTTCTTGTTATAGCAAAGAATTTTACTACACTGATGCTATCTTCCCACTAAATTTTATCCCAATTTTTGGTTAAATTGATTTTAGTTTTTGCATTATTATGAAGAGGGGAATACTGCTCATTGTAGAGCCAAAAACTGTACTATGATGATGTCTGCTTTTAAAAATATTTTCTTTTCCTACTGTGTTCCTATCCTCTTACCTCAGATATTATTTACCGATTAATACCTTTTTTTATTCCAATTGCTCAAACATCTATTTAGTCTACTTTTATCTACTTTTAGTCAACGCCACTTTTTGGTGAGGAGGAGAGGTCCATTTTCCTATGTCCTCCTGCTCCAGTATGAACTGGGTACTTATACATTTGCTGTGCAGGTATCACGTTGGGATGGCCCTTCCCTGCTTTCCTGTGATAGATTCTCTTTCCCTCAGTTCTCAGAATGTTTTCTTTTTAACTACTTTTACTCCTTTTTGTTAGTATATATGACGTACTAACTTCTGAAAAAGAGTGCATAAAATATCTACCATTTTTTAAATCTTGTGCGGCAGACACTATTAATTGCATGATCCAATAGCCATTTCCAAATCCCTTACTCTATACTATACAAAGGCAGGAAAAGCTAAATGCTTGCTTTCCCAGACTCTCCTGAAGTCAGGTTTCACAGTTCTAGTCAATGAAATGTCAATAGGGAGCTTTCTGGGCACATTTTGCTCTGCTTCCTTTTTTCCTATCTGGAAGGAAGGCATGATGTTAGAGATGTGTCAGTCAACTTGCCATCATGAGGTTACCACCAGTTAAAAATAGAAAAACAGATAACCTGAGAGCATTTATGACATTTCTTAAATCACTACATCAGTCCCAGATTATCAACATCTGGATTTCTCGTCCTGTGAGAGAAAAGATTCCCAATTTGTTTAAGCCATTCTCTTGGTTTTCTATTACCTGCAAACACACACATACCCCACTAATAAACCTGGTATATCTGAAAATACCACTTCTTCCCTCTTGTTTCCCGGGTGTTTGGCTAGAAATAGAATTCCAGGTTGATGATAATTTTCCCTCATAATTTTTAAGACCTTGTTTCCCCTTATAGGTTCCAATGTTGCTGAAAATTTCTAGCATTCTAGGACCTATTTCTTTGAATGTGACCTCATTTTACACTGGTAGCTTTTTAGATATTCTTTTTATGATTGATATGTAAAATTATACAATGAGCAATGATGTGTCATCTGACTGAGAAGGTTTTTGTTTTTATTTTTTTTTAATTCAAGGTACTGACATCCAAAAGGGGCCATTTATAATCTGCAGACCAATACTTTTCAGTTTAGGGAAATTTTCTGTTAGTCCTTCGTTTTATAATCTAGTCTCCAACATTCTCCTTGCTCTCCATAGTTAGAGAAACTTATTAGTTCAACACTGGATCTCTTATACTGATTTTCTAAGGTCCTTAATTTTCTCCAATTTCCACCATCTCTGTCTCTCCCTGTCTATTTCTCAGGAGATGTCTTACAACTCTTCTACTTTTTAACAAAATTTATTTCCAAAAGGTCTTTCTTAGTCTCTGACCTTTCATTGCATCCTATTATTGTTTTATGGTTGCAATATCCTTTTCTCCAAGAAAACTGATCTTGATCATTAACTGACAGTTCATTTACAGTGAAGAAATACAATTTAACTGAAAATAGCATGTGTACAATGGGGAACACTGTAGGGGAACTGGGCCATGAAAGTAACCACTGTACTGGGGGCTAGCCAGAAAGATCAGACATTTTAGTGGGGGCAGGTATCCCCAAACAACAGTATCTGGAAATCTTTTCTATGAGTCCACATATTTCCTCTAGAGAAGGTGATACTAAACTTCTGTAGGAGACACATGCCTAGCATCCTAAGAGCAGGGAAAGGGTTAGAAGTTCCACTATTCAGTACATGGACTTAATTCTATTTTATACCCTGTTCTCCCTGCCTCCACAGAGCCTCTATTTCTCCAGGATATGAAATTCTAGCCTCTGCCCAATAGGCAGTATGGGAGAAAGATCCTAAGGGTCAAACTGCCTCGCATGTACTTTTTTATTATGGTGTTAGCTTTTATTTTTTTTAATTCTTCCTAAATATAAGCAACTATTATATCTATATAATAAATAGTAAAAGGAAAAGCAAAAACAAATAGATAAAAGGAAAAGCAAGCTAATCTAATTTCTTACCCTATTGCTCTAATTAGGCACTTATTAATAATTATGTATAAACTGGGATTATCTCAGGCAAACTAATCACCTTATCATTAGGAGAATAACTTTCTGGATGCTGAGAGTGTAGAGTTACAAGGCATTACCAATGAACAATGTGAAATCTTCCCTCAAGAACAAAGACATACTCTACAATATGTATCTAACATATAAGTCACCTTAGTGAAAATGGAAGGTGGAAAGAACTAGCAAATACAGGATCATATAGTTTTTAAAAGTTATTAATTCTTATAATCACCCTTAACAAGCACACATATAAATAATCCCTTTACAATTTTGCATATTGTCTTTCTGTTAAAGGGAATCATCATAATAATAATTCATATAGCATTTTTAAACAGGTTGAATTAAATAATTTAGCTGGTAGAGACTTTTTTCCTCTTAGTCAGAATTACTTCGATTAAACAAATGAGAAAAGCATTAAGAATGGTTAGAAAGAAAAGCTTATGGGTTATAGTCTTCTACCTGAAGTAATTAAGACATGAGAGAAGAATCACTAAGTGCCTTTACCCATTCCAGAGTCTTTCTTGGTACCATCTGATATTATGTCTACATGATCAGAATCCACATCATAACTGAAGAAATCATTCAAATAGGTCTTCGATCGCTGGCCACCAAATACATATAAGCAACGATTTTTCTGTAAAATAAAAAATGGGAAAGAAGAAAAAAAAGTCATTTTCACAAAGAATTCAGAATAATTCTTTTAAAATTTAAACCTCTAGAGGAGTAATTTATGAGATTCCATGCAATGAAGTACTTACTGTACTAGTATAAAGTGGAAAAGGAAGCTCTGCATATACTGCTAAGGGATAATCGCTAGGATATCCTATTGAAGTAAAAAAAAAAAACAAACAAGGTGCAGAGTAATGCATATAGGGTGCTACCTCTGTGTATAAAAGGAGAAAAAGGAATGTGTGTTGTGTTTGTTTCTTTCTTCAAAGTATTATCTATGGTGAAACAGATCACCAGCCCAGGTGGGATGCATGAGACAAGTGCTCGGGCCTGGTGCACTGGGAAGACCCAGAGGAATCGGGTGGAGAGGGAGGTGGGAGGGGGGATCGGGATGGGGAATACGTGTAACTCTATGGCTGATTCATATCAATGTATGACAAAACCCACTGAAATGTTGTGAAGTAATTAGCCTCCAACTAATAAAATAAATAAATAAAGAAAGAAAGAAAGAAACAAAGGAAACTAGTAATACGTAATTAGCTACAGGGAAAGGAACAGAACAGAAAGACAGGGAAAATAACCATATCTCTCCAACAGCATACTAACAGTTTTGCCTTAAGAACTATGTAAATGTTTTTACTTAATTAGAAAATCAAAGTAAAAGAAAAAATAATGTCTGAAATTTGAAAAAAAAAAAAAAGAAACAAGTAAGCCTATATACAAAGATACAATAAGACAGAGACACATGATCATGCAGACAAGTCGTAGTATTTCTAGTAATTTTTAATTCTCGTTTTTTGACTACCCATCCCTAGTGGGCTATGTTCTAAACAGAAAAATAATCAGAAAGCAGTCTTAAACAGCATTCAGTGATTCTATTAGTTTTGCTATTCATTAAACTATTATAGAAAGAGCAAGTAACATATCATCATCAGGAAGTAGGATTTTAACCATAAAGCTTCACAAAAACAAAGATACAAAATTTTAAATTCTATAATCTTAAGTTTAACTAGGACATATCAATATGAACTCATGATTTTTTTTTTCTCTTACTAAAAAAGACATATGTATATATGTGTGTGTATATATGCAAAGGTATACTGGGAGATGGGTACTCCCACTGGTCAAAGATGGGAGAAAAATTTGGGAATCAAAAAGAATAATGATAGGAAGTTAAAAACATCAAACACATAAAAATCCATGAGTTTATAATAATACCTATGAAAAACTCATTGGTAAATTTTGGAGCCTCAGCTCATTAAAATGATAAGACAATAGAGGAAAACAATCAAAATGTTTATATTACCTATCCTGTGTGGTTTACATATTAATCAATTAGTTAATGAGGATAAGTTTTTATAGCAGAATCAGTTAATAAATAAAGAAAAAGGTAATTAGAAAAATGACCACTTATCAAATTCTATTAAAATCTAGTCTATGACTATAGACCATAGTGACTGCTAAAGCCACTAGATAAAAAGTTGACAGGAAAAAAAAAAAAAAAAAAGTTGACAGGAAACTTAGTAACTGATCAATCAGGTTGATAACACCTAAACCCACCCGAACAATTTTAACATCACCAAAGTTGTGACAACTACACATTAAATGCCCTTTATATTTTATAATCGGACCAACTGTGAAGTATACTTCCAACTCCCTTTTTGGCCCATTCAAAAAAGGAGAGGAATCTAAAATTAAGCCTCCAGATCTAAATACCAGCTCACAGGAAATATGGAAACCAGAGGATCATGTTAAATGACACTATGATAAAAATCAGTCAAACTGAGAACATGGGAAATTCCAAAGCACACATGAGACTTACTTACACAAATAAGCAGTATACAGAGGGGGAAAAAAAAGGAAGGGGGAGTATTCTCATGGAGATTAAAAGAAATTTCAGAGTTATTAACAACCAAATGCAATACACAGACCTTTTCTGGATCCTGACCTAGATAAACCAACTATGAAAAGTATTTTTCAGCATGGCAGGGGAAAAATGAGTGTAGTACTACACGATATAAAGATATTGTTTTTACTTAGGTTGGGTTTCATAACCATACTACAATTATGTTTTTAAAAAGTCTTCATCTGTTAGTGACACACTATGGTATTTATAGTTGTAATGATATACTGTCTGGAATTTGCTTTAAGATACCCAACACAATGAAATTTAAGAACAGACAAGTAATTGCTGAAACTGGTAAATAAGTACGAGGAATTTATTACACTGTTCTGTCCACTTTGGTATGTTAAAAATCTTTCATAGTACACTTTTAAAGTTTTGTTCATAGCAGGAGCCCATGTTTTCATTTTAACACTTGAAAAAATTAAATGTCTGTATGATGGTTTTTGCTGATAAACTTTAATTCCAATTCTATAAAGTCAATTCTTAATTCTTTGCACTTAATGGAGAGTAGCAGAGGGGAAAATAAGAACAGATAATAAAATCACCCTTCTAGATGCTAAAAGAAAACAGTAAGTTGAAAGGTATGTAAGAAAGAGAAATAGTTACAACATATAAGCAGTGAAGTCAGTCATAAAAGTGCTGAGATAACTACTTAGGAATTATTAGGCTGATAGGAAATATAATTAGCCAACAGTTCACTGATAAAGGTAGTTTTGTTTTTCCTTATCATTGTCAACACTTATTTATTTCTAATGAAAAGTTTTGCTCTCTTACTGAAGAATTAGATCGCACCACTTCTTTTCCTATTGAGAGATACATGACAAAATAACATAAGACAATGTACAGAATATTCTTACTGAGTGGAATAGCATGCAGTGTCCTATCCGAGACTGGATGTCCTCAGGACCAGCATTACAGGAGTCCTCTCGAAGAAGTTTCCAGGTTTGACATTGACAGTTGAAAGCAAACAATCCACTGAATTGTGGTTCACTGGCTCTGCTGTCATCTACACTGCCATTACATGTCAAAATTCTACCACCAAAGGTGTAGATCATGTGTTTTTCCGAGTCCATACACATCTATAGAACAAGGCAACAGGTTGAATAGCTTTAGACTGTTCCTGTCATGAGTTAAAATTAAACCAATGTGTGCAGTTTTAGAATCTAAAAAAAACTGAACATTGTCTTAAAACACCAAATACCATCTGATTATTATATGCACTTATTAATTTATTAAAATCCTGCTCTGCTCATCACGTGGCAGAGATTCTGGATGGATTTCAAAATATCTTTCCAGGTTTCCTTTTTTTTTCCCCCCGGTGAGAATAAAATATGTTGAGTTAAGGAGTTTTATGCTTTCTCAAGCTCCATAATTTTTACCAAATCAACTAATAATAATTTAGTTACTGATTTAATACTGAACATACTCTGTGGGTAAACAGTGATCATATCCTCCTTATAAAAACTCTCTTTTTTCCATCCTAGTGCATGCATGCTAAGTTGCTTCAGTTGTGTCCAACTCTTTGAGACCTTATGGACTGTAGCTCGCCAGGCTCCTTTGTCCATGGGATTCTCCAGGTAAGAATACTGGATAGGATTGCCATGCCCTCCTCCAGAGGATCTTCCCTACCCAGGATTGAACTCACATCTCTTATGTCTCCTGCATTGGCAGGGTGGGTTTCTTTTCACCACTAGTGCCACCTGAGAAGCCCTGTCCATTCTAGGCAAGCATTCTATTCCTTTTGCTACCATTTAATAAAAGAGAAGATATGTGAATAAGAATGATGTAGCTTATTCATCATTTTGCATTTATTTTACAAAATTCTCCCAGTTATGTTTTTACCAAAACAACATATGAAAAGACATTTGCAGCAATCCATCTTTGGGCTGACTTCTATGGTATGATGAATCTTGCCTCCTTTTAACACAATATTGTAAATTTAATTTTCTTTGAGGTACATCAAGCAATTCATCTTCAAAAGCCAACCCTGACTCTTCCATTCTTTCAACTCAAGATTGTTTTTACAAAAATATCTCTGGGAAAACAGCCATTGGTCACAGGACAATAAATAAGAAACAAATTCTATTTCAAAGAATACATAAGTACAAGTTGGTAACCAGAGACTGAATACAAGTGGCATTTATGCTTAAATAATAAATTGTATACATAAAACATCTATTTTTTGTTGTTGCTAGAGCCCACTCCAGTACTCCTGCTTGGAAAATCCCATGGACATGGACAGAGGAGCCTGGTAGGCTACAGTCCATGGGGTCACAAAGAGTCAGACATGACTGAGTGACTTCACTTTCGAGCACAAATACTAGGCACTATACGTTCAGTTCTCTCCTATCAAACTACTTCTGCTGTTTATCTATTTTTGGTATTGTGTTTAATTAAAAAACTAAATAATTATAAAGCTTATTTTAAAATTAGTATTTCATCTTAAAAAGAAAGAATTCTAGTCTAGCACCTCCAAATCTTTACCTACCACTAAAGATTCACTCACTTGCCATTTCCCAGGTTTCTGGCAGACTTCTATAAATTAAGGTGAAAATCTGTAATTCTCAGGGGTGAAATCTTGAGAAGCACGGTTCAAAAACTACGGTGTCAAAGTTTTCATGCCCCTGGCACTCAGAAGAAAAGTGATCCTATGCTTTAATCTTAAATGATTATATCATGAAAAGCATTATATCCAAGCAATCCAACTATATCATGAAAAGCAATCCATACATTGCTGAGGGACACACATAATGTGAGTGTACTTTCATTTTCTTAAGTTCACAGATTCATACTCATTTTGTTCAGTCTCTGTTATCTAGCCCTTATGGTTCTACCTCATAAGACTACAAGGGCATTTCTCTTTCCTTTGGGGGATATTTAACTTTCTTTTTGATATGGCTATTCTCATCTGTTATCAGAGAAGCACAGACATCTTTATTTGGTAGCTCTTTCTTGCACAGCAGGCCAAACTCAAAGACAGAGGAAGATACTGCAGTAGCTTGATGATTCTTTCTCATATCTTGAACAAACAGGACACAAAATAGAAATAATTTTATTCCTTCAGCTTGGTTGTTCCCTGTAAGATACCTAGTTTCAATGAGGGTCGATCATCAGATAACAAGTTTTAATCACTCCAGGAAACTTTGCTGTTCATCAGTTTATGGTTCCCTTTTAATTTTTTATCTCTGTAAAATGTTTTGAAACTCCAATGGCTTATTATATATAATCCACAGTATCTCTTCCCTCAAGAAATCTTGAGTCTACTCTGTCAGGATAGGTATTTAAATTTTAAAATCAAATAAATAATGGATAGCCACTTATTCCTCACACCTATCCCCAATTATTTCTTAATTTGGAAGTATCTTATTTTACTTCATCAAATGAACACAAGGTTGGTTAGGGTTAGGGTGGGTTCAAAATTAATCTCCTCCTCACAAAAGCTGAAGACATTATTATAAAGCTTTCTAAGTAGTGTTGTCCAACCCATTACCCTACCTCCCAGCAACATCCAAAATTCCTCATGTTAAACTGATTCTTGTGTATGTTGTGCATTTGTGCTCAGTCATGTCTGACTCTTTGTGACCCATGGACTATAGCCCGCCACTTTCCTCTGTCCATGGAATTTTCCAGGCAAGAATACTGGAGTGCATTGCCACTTGGTCCTTCAGTGGGTCTTCCTGACCAAGGGAACAAACCCACGTCTCTTGTGTCTCCTGAATGGGCGGGCAGCTTCTTTATCAGTAGTGCCACCTGGGAGTCTGATCCTTGCTTACCGTCGAAGGTGACCAGTTTTCTCTCTGTAACTTACAGGATTTTCTTTCTTGATTCTGAAATATCATTAAGGAAGTATTTAGGCAGGGATATTCTTTTTTTCATTTATCCCTGAGCTGTAGTAGGAGTTTCTTTCATTCTGAAAAGTATCTCTCTTCAGTTCTGATAATTTTCTTTATTTTTACCTTGAGTGGGTTTTTTGTTTGTTTATTTTTGGCTTCCATTCTCTTTCTAGAACTATCAGGTGCATATTCAAACTTCAGGTACTTTCCTTTGTTTAATTTTTCTCTCATAATTTCACAGAGAAACTTAGTAATTTAGTAACCATTTAGAGGTGAGGATGTCCACATTGCTTTTTAATCTATTTACTGAGATTTTTAAAATTTCACTATCAAATCTCTAATTTATAATTTTTCTATACATTTCCTTTTCATGGATGCAATAGCCTCCTGAATTGCTCTAATCACTTAATCTTAAAGATGTCTTCAGTTCACACTACAAGCTGTTTTTAAGTCTTAATTTGTTGAGTTCAGTATCTCATGTCTCACAGTATTAAATTATCTTCAAATATTTGGATTTGGGCATTACTGTTTTAGTCTTCTTCGCATCTGAGAACCCTTATTCATCTGCCTGTTGCATATACAGTCTACCTCAAGGGACTGGGCAGGGCAAGATGAGACATAATGCTGTGAAGGGCGCTGCAGCAGCTCTCCAGTGCTTTATCTGTCCAGCTCCAGTGTTCACATTGAACACTTGACCTGCTAATAATGATCACAGTCCAGTGCTACTCAGACTGCAAACTGCCCAGCTGCTTCATCCCCAATTGATCATGTACTGTTTGCCCCAAAATACATTTTGAGACTCAAGTTGCTGTTATCTTATAGGTTGTGGTTTATTTTGGTGGGATCTAATCCTACCTGCCTTTTAACTCACAGGAATTCCCTCAAATATTTTAACTTCCCTAAGGGCAATCTTTCTTGTTTTTCTACACGATTACTAATGTATTCTCTTGTCATTTCACAGGATGCTGGGCAGGAGGACGGTAAAAGTGTTCAATGATCCACACTGATCCAGGGAGAATGTCAGTAGGCTGAGATCTCCAATCTTGTGACTGAAGTTCCTCCTGTCATTTCTTGATTAGCTCATTTTACATTTTCCAGTACTTTATATCAAGCCCTTGGCTCATACTATCTTTTCTTTGAAAACCTTCTAGATACTGTCTCTTAGCACTGAATGTAACTACAGAGAAATCTGCTACCAGTTTTGTTTTACCTCTGGATCATTTTGTCTAGTTGCCCCCAAATGGCTTCTTTATCTTTGAAATTCAATGTCACTAATACATTATCACAGTTGCATTTTTTAGAGTTGAATGCCTAGGGCAATTTTCTGACTATAACACATCCTTTCACACTATGTGGAACAGGCTTCCTCCTTGAGGAAATTCTTCTTGAATTTTATGTATAAATATTTTTTCTGTTCCATTATTTTGGTTTTCTTCTTTAATGTGTCCAATAATGTATATGTTGGCTCTCTTTTGCATGTCTTTTCCGTCTGTACTTTCCTAGCTAGCTGTTATATTCGTACTTGCTTTCTTTATCTGCTTTTTGTATCTCTTATGACCCTCACCCAGTCTTCTTTATGCTCCTTGTAAACTAGTGAAGTTTACTATATTTTTCTTCAATTTCTTCCCTGAGATTTACCAGGCCCAGTTTCACCTGCTCCAATTATTTGGCCATCTCATCCACATTCTTGAATGTACACCTTGTAGTTTTCTTCAGAATTTCAAGTTTCATTAAGTCATTTAATTTACGTCAGAATATTGGAATATAATTTTCATCTGCTGTTAGCATGAAAGAAAGCTTTTGCTACTGTTTTACTTTCACTGTTTTCCTTTAGAGTACTTCACTAAAGATCTGTTTACTACTGATTACACTGTTTACTACTTACTAGTTTTTCATATTTAAATAACATTTCAATATGATTTCCCATATTTAACTGAGCTGAATTTCCCTGCACCAGATAATACAAGATTCCTATGGAGGTATGATATTCTTTCTCAAGGACTTCCTCCTCTATTTCTAATGAATTGCATGGCTTCTTCAAAATATGGAGCTTCTGTGAAGCCATGTCTTCTCTAACTGAACCTCATCTGGCTTAGGGAGCTCTATCTTGAGCCTTGAGCTCCCCCAGTTCCTTCAACGGACATGCAGAACAAGTCACTGTCCCTACTTGTCACGGTGTTTCCATACCACTTATGGGCCTTGCTGGGCATTTTCCACATGGTGAAAAGTCAAAGTGAAAGTCGCTCAGTCGTGTCTGACTCTTTGTGACCCCATGGACTGTATAGTCCATGGAGAGTGTATAGCACTCTCCAGGCCAGAATACTGGAGTGGGTAGCCTTTCCCTTTTCCAGGGGATCTACCCAACCCAGGGGTTGAACCCAGGTCTCTGACATTGCAGGCAGGTTCTTTACCAGCTGAGCCACAAGGGAAGCCCAACAATACTGGAGTGGGTGGCCTGTCCCTTCTCCAGATCTTCCTGACCCAGGAATTGAACCAGGGTCTCCTGCATTGCAGATGGATTCTTTTCAAACTGAGATATCAGGGAAGCCCCCATGTTACTTAACTGATTTCCCCAGTAGCTGCAATGGGTTCAATTTCTGCTCTGCTCATGACACTTCCACTAAGATGTACCTCTGCTAGGCTTCCTCTGCATCCCCAGTTCTCCCCATTAAATAGTTGTGAGCTTCAATACAGCTTCTGGGTATTCCAGTTGTTTCTGGCTAAATTTACAAGGAATTGGGAGTTGTGGGTTTTCTTTGGCTTCTGGTTTTGCTGAATATGTGACTTGTTTTGTTTTCTTGCTTTTTAAAAAATCTTTCTGTTTGGTTCTCATTGTTCCTGAAGAATCACACAAAGCAACAATATGGAAAGCTTCAGAACTAAGCTGCCACTATGTCCTTAGGAAATCTAAAAGTCTTTGAATTTTAATTTTTTTAATATGTTAAAATTTAAAATGGCAAAGTAATTTTTAAACATATCTTCAGGCCTCCAGCTTTCTCACGATCCTCTCAAATTGAATGTTAAGTGTCACATCTTAAAGTGTTACAAACAACTCCAAGTAATTTGTGGAGTCGGTTCCAACTTATAACTCTGAATTTGCATGAAACAGAACAGAAAATGCATGCCAGTACATTGTGTTAATTGTTCAAGGTCACAGAAGTAGCTATTGGCTGAATCAGCACTGCAATCCTGGTCTCTTCACCCCTAGTGTCCTGTTAATAATATCTAATGAGTTAAAAATGAAGCATTATTTAACAGAACCTAGGCTTCAGGTGACATTCTATTTTACCAAAGTCAAGAGAAACAAAGGCCCACACGAGCACAACATATGCGATATACTCAGACTACCCCTAAGTTATTCTTTTTTTCAACCTGTAAAAACATAAGCCTCTTTTAGAAAATATATTTGGAACAAGTTGGAAGAAAGTAAATTGTTTCCCTAATAATGTTATCTGTTGATGTTCTATTTTTAAAAGATCAGAGCAAATCTAACTTTTTTGGAGCTCTTATTTTCTACATGAACAACACTGAGTATGTCAGCAAGAAAGTGCAAAGTTTCACAGAGATGGGTTATGTATAGCCAGCTCAAGTTACAAATTCAATCTGGGGAGCACTCTCAAGACTAATGTTTTTTATTTTCCACCCACCACATACTCGGTAGGCATATAAGCCACTCCCCTCACCGTTCTCCTATAAAATCTACTTGTTAATATAAATATGGCAGGAGGAAAGTTTTAAAGAATTAACAAAAATTGGTAAAGAAGCAGTAGATAAAGACTTTGGTTTTAATGCCTAGATATTAGACATAGATTATGTCATAAATTCTAATACCACCCTCCAATTTCTCAAGTACTGATATAATGCTTTGTTCATTAATAGTATTATAGATTTTTTAAAAAATATTTTTCTTCCCCATACTCTAAAAACTTTGGACATGGGCTGAGCCAAGCAAAACTGCCTACTGAATTCAAAGTGGTTACTATTTAGTCTGAAGTAGTACTGACCTAAACTGAACTGATACGAAATAAGAATTTAAAATAAAAGAAAGAATTCAAAGACAGATAACAATGATAACAGGGATGATGAGAGCTATACACATACTGATATCTAAATGGTTTATGAGACTGCTATATGTAGTCTTCTTGTTTACAACATCATTATATGACTTCTACTGGTCCTGAATTTAAACTTCATCTAGTACATGCCAAATTCTTATCTATCTTATACTGAGTTTGTGATTATACACAAAAGTAAATATATTGTACTCACATTGGAAGAAACACTCTATATTTCAAATCCTTGAACTCATTATAAAGTAATTTAAAATTTTTCAGGAATGTAGAATAAAAAATTTTAAATTTATTGTTATGATTTATGAATACCATAGAACTAAATTTGCTTTTCTTCACATGTATTGCTCCATGTACTCTCTATAAAGTTTGCAAAGATTAACAACTGTGTTCTGAGATCTTATTACTTTATTTTGTACCAAATAAGAGGAAAAAAAATTTAAGGAATAACTTTAAACCACTGAAACAATAGTATCTTTTATTATCTGTCATAGGTATTTGTGGTAGAAATCACTAACAGAAAACTCAGCATAACATCTGAAACTCAAAGAGTAAGAGAGCTAAGCACTAATTAATTCCACCATATAGTTATCTATGCACCAAACCTGATGATCAAACACTAGTTTCGGTCCTCCATCAGCAGCAGTATCCTCACTGAGTAACATCCATGTGTTTGTGTCAATGTCGTAACGATAGAAATCACTTTTCAGAGATTTGCTGTTCCTCACAGAGGAATCCAAATAACGCCCCAAAGTGTAGATTTGCCTTCGTTGAATGTCAATGCACATTTTATGACATGATCTAGCACTAGGACCATTCTGTGGAGAGCAAACAAAAACAAAAACAAAAAAAAAGAAAGAAAAAAAATTCAAAGAATAAATAACAGAAAACAAAATTAAATGCCTCTTTTTGCTGACTTTCATGAACAAGTTTGCTCAGAAACTTGATCAAGTCCAACTAATATATGTCCAATATTAGACTTAAGTCTCTATAGAAAAATAAAAGAAGCAATAGGAGACACAAATCTTAGCTTAGAAATGTTTAAACTATCAGGAAAGATGAGAGCAACTATTTTCTATTCTATGGCACTCTGTTTATAACACTTACATGGCTTCTAATGTACATTCCATTACATTTTAGTCATTTGTGTACAGGGCTTAATTCTTTTGTACATGTCAATCTACTCAAAGACACATTTGGTTTTTCAAAATATTTTTGTACACTTCATCAGAATCTAGCATAAAACAGATACTCCAAGAATATTTAGAATTTCATAACTGGTAGTTCGGAACCTTAATAAAACTTGTAGTTTGATGTTCTCCTTTAAAAAATAAAGACACAGAAGCTCAAAGAAGAAAGATATCCTCTGGAAAGTAGGAAGCTAGTGACAGAAGCAGAATGAGAATCCAAGTCTTTCACTTCTTCTTCCACACTTTATATTATATAAAATTGACTCTCCTGACAAGATAAATAATTCAGCTACATTAAACAAATAGGGAACAAAATGAAGAACAGTATATTATCAACAGAAATTAATTAGTTGAGATCACTTGTATCACATGACAAAACAAAAGGTTAAAAAAAAATTGTAGTATAAGGCTAAAAAACAAATTCATGAAAAAAAAATGTAACGTCAACTGTGTAGGACTGGATTAGTTGAAAGAGGGAAAAGGAAAAATAACTTGTATTTGTTAAATATCTCCTAAATTCTACCTATATTATTAGTATGTATGCATGTATATATTTTATTTATCCTTGTAACAACTCCATAAGGAAATAATATCACCATTTCACAGAGTCCAAATAGTCTGTCTACAGTCTAAGATGGAGAATCTAAGACCCAGGGTAACCAAGCCAGAATCTACTCTTCCATACTGTTTTCTCCAGAAGATAAAAAGAAACAAAAGCAAAAATATACTACAGTATATGTGGTTATGACTGAGATGGAAGAATTCCTGACACAGAAACAGCAGAGTTGAAGTATAAGGTAGAAATACAAAGCCTGTGAATGACTGACAGAGAACTGAATATAATCTTGCAAGCATTAAAGAACTATTACAGATTTCTAGAGAAGGATACAACATAAAAAAGCAGTATTATAGGATGAGTAATTCAGCATTATTTAGATTAGATATAGGAACAAAAATATCAGACAGGAAAAACAGTTTGACATTCGTGTTGAGTATTGATGTTAATTACTATTTTAAGATTATTATTAAATATTTTTGTCAAGGAAAATCTGCAGCAGAAAGGCAGAAATTTTATTTAAGAAAGAATTTCCGCTCTGGCTGCCATGTTGTGCCCCCCACATGTGTGCCCCTAATTTCAGCTGGTCTGCGGGAGACCCCCTGAGCACCAAATCTAATCCCCCAGGGAAGGCCCACTTCCGTTCCAGCAAGATGAAAGAAACTATCGTGAATCAGAATAAACTCGCAAAATGGCAGGCACAAGTGCATATTAGTGGGAAAAAAACTGCTAGCAGAAAGAAGGTGGTTCTTAGAACAGTCACAGCAGACAATAAAGAAATTTCAGTTCTCTTTAAAGAAGTTGGAGGTATAAACAGTATCTCTGGTATTGAAGAGGTGAAGATGTTCACAAACCAAGGAACAGTGATTCACTTGAACAATCCTAGAGGTAAGGCCTCTCTGGTAGCAAAGACTTTCACTGTTACAGGCCATGCTGAGACAAAGCAGCTGACAGAAATGCTATCCAGCATCTTAAACCTGCTTGGCACAGAGAGTCCGACCAGTTTAAGGAGACGGGCTGAGGCTCTGCCCGAACAATCTGTGGATGGAAAAGCACCACTTGCCACAGGAGAGGATGATGATGATGAAGTTCCAGATGTTGTGGAGAATTTTGATGAACCTTCCAAGAATGAAGCAAAGTAAGCCGAGTCAACTTCTGAAGAAGATAAATCTTGAAGAAGTTATTGGGAGCTGCTATCTTATATTATGACTGCTCTTTAAAATTTTATGGATCTAATAAAATCTAGACCTAGTATTTTTAATCCCAAGCCCCAAGACAATGCAGCTCTTCGCATTTTTTGCTTGTATACAATTCATTCTTTGCAGCTAATTAAGCGGAAGAAGCCTGGGGATAAAGTCTGAAACGAAAGTTAATAAAGTTCTTTACCTGGTTAAAAAAAAAAAAAAGAAACAATTTCCTCTGTAATTAAACAATTTCAAAAAGACATATGAGGCAACATATAATGAATCTATGCCATATTTCCTACAGTGTAAAATCTGAAGTTTTAATAGGAGAATAATAGAACTTCTTGCTTTGGTTTAATTAGCAAAAGTGCTATTAAAATGATGAGCAAATTATTTCCTAACTAAGAAGAAAAAAGGGAATAAAGAATAGAAAACAAAAAACTGGGGAACAGAAGAAAAAACAGAGAAAACTAATAAAGTTTTTTTTTCTTTCAAAAAATAACAGAATGATTAACAGAATTGTAAACCAGCAGTAAGGCCAATTTTTTTTAAAGAGAGAGAAAACACAAATTGCCAGTATCAGAAATGAAAGCAGTACCATCAATACAGGCTCACGAGAAACTAAAAAAAAAAAAAAACGAAGAACTATCATGAAAAATACAGTAAAATCTGACTAAGAAGATAAAATGGACATATTCCTTGAAAAAATAACATTAAAACTGACACAAGATAAAAGAAAAAATCTGAAGTCATTTTATCTCCTGAAAATTTGGATCCATAATTTTAAATCTTTCTACACAGAGAATACAGCCACACCTATCTATACTGGTAAATTTTATCAAATACTTAAGGAACAACCAGTATCAATTATACAAAAACATTTTCAGAAAACAGAGGAAGAAAAAGACCTCCATTTTTAAAACCTGTATTCTATTCACTCCTAACACATATTTTATGAGGATGACATAACACTGAAACTACACTACAAGGAAGAGGAGAAGTAACATACAGAAGCTAGTACACCTCATGACCACAGACACAAAACATCTTTAACAAAATATTAAATAGAATACAGCAATATATAAAAAGAATATTTCATAACTAAAGGGGGTTTATCTGAAAGATGCAAAGTCAATTTTACATCTGAAAATCAATCAAGGTACTCTGCCAAGAATAAAGGTGATTTCCCTGGTGGTCCAGTGGTTAGGACTTGGTGCTTTCACTGCCAGGGCCCGTGTTTAACCCCTGGACAGGGAACTAGGATCCCACTAGCTGGCAAGGTCAAGAAAAAAAGAAAAGTGAAAGAATAAAGACAGAAAATATACAATCTTAGCAATAAATATTATAGAACCAAGCACATGATAAATTTAACACATACTCATGAGGAAGAACTCACAGCAAACTAGGAAAAGAAATGAACTGCCTACATCTGATAAACAAGGTATGACCATCCTAACTCTAATTTTCCACTTAATGGTGAAATACAGAATGCTTTCCTGCTAAGATCTGAAACAAAATAAGGATGTCCATCCAGTGCAGTAAGACATTTAAAAAAATTCTAAGAGTGGAAACAAAGAAGTTAAAATCACCTCTACCCACAGATGACAGGACTGTTTAAAACTTCCTAAGAAATCAACATAGAACAAAAGACAAACTATTAGAAATAATTAAGTGGATTCAGAAAAGTGATGATACAAAAATATTAAAATATCAATTTACTTTAGTATATTATCAGTAAACAAGCTGAAATTTTAAAATGTTTAACTTTCATTTACAACAGCAAGGAAAAGCAAAATACACTGGGGTCCATTTAGTAAAAAAGACCTCGAATCTGCAAACTCCAAATGCTGAGGGATAATGAGTAAGACTTAAATAGATGGAAATTTAGCCCTGTTCATGGATTAGAAGGCTCAGTATCATTAAGACATCAATTATCTCCAGGTTGATTTATAGATTGAACACATATCCAATCATAATTTCAAGAGTGTTAGAAACCAACGATGATTCTAAAATCTATGCGAAAATGCAAAGGACTCAGGTGAGTCAAAATAATTTTTAAAAAGAACAACAAAAAGGTCTTACATTACTTGATCTAAAGTCACACTGGAATATAAATAGATTAAAGGATAATGGGGCAGATCAGAATATCCTAAAAGACAAATATACTTATATACTCCATTGATTCTTGAAAAAGATGCCAAACAGGGAAAGAAGATAGGAAGCGACCAGAACTCTCAAACATTTCTGGAAGGAATGTAAAACAGTACAACGACTTTGGGGAAAGTTTTAACAGTTCCATCAACGGATGCTAAAATAGCAAAAGTTTGATGGTGCTGCTGCTGCTGCTAAGTTGCTTCAGTTGTGCCCGACTCCGTGCAACCCCATAGACGGCAGCCCACCAGGCTCCTCTGTCCCTGGGATACTCCAGGCAAGAATACAGGAGTGAGCTGCCATTTCCTTCTCCAGTGCATGCATGCATGCTAAGTCGCTTCAGTTGTGTCTGACTCTGTGCAACCCGATGGGACAGCAGGCCGGCAGGCTCCTCTGGCCATGGGATTCTCTAGGCAAGAATACCGGAGTGGGATGCCATTTCCTTCTCCGGAAAGTTTGATGAGTAACACAGTATTTTCACAGTCTCAAAATGTCTCCCCTCAAATTACTTAATCATGGAGTAGGAAATCTGGTGAGCACCTCAGATAAACTGATGTAAGGTGACTGTCTCCTGACAGGACATATTGAGGAGGACCTGATGTTCCCACGTGGCATCCCAACTAGAAATGCTTAACCTATATCCAATCCTAGGGAAACATTAAACAGACCCAACAGAAGGACAGTCTACAAAACTGCCATATATTCTTCAAAAATGCCATGGTCAAGAAAGACAGACAAGTCAAGGAACTAAAGGATACTAAAGAAACATGACACTGACATGCACTGCATTATCATGAACTGAGTCCTGGGTCAGGGACAGAGTTGGGGTAACAGTAAGACACCTATAAAGGACATTAAGTAACTGGAGTGGGCAGCCTTTCCCTTCTCCAGGGGATCTTGCCAACCCAGGGATCGAACCCAGGTTTCTTGCATTGCAGGTGGATTTTTTTTACCAGCTGAGCCGCAAGGGAAGCCCAAGAATACAGGAATGGGTAGCCTATCCCTTCTCCAGCGGATGGCCCCATCCCAGGAATTGAATTGGGATCTCCTGCATTGCAGGTGGATTCTTTACCAACTGAGCTTTCAGGGAAGCCTATAAAGGACATTAACTAAGGCACTACTGGGATCACTACCTATATGTGAAAAGGGAATGGGGGTTAAAACAGCACTTCAGGGATCTTCAGGGACTCTATAAAGTCAAAGTCATTTTTATAACAACTGCTGTTGTTGTTCAGTCACTAAGTCATGTCTGACTCTGTGACCCCACGAACTGCAACATGCCAGGCTTCCCTGTCCTTCACTATCTCCTGGAGTTTGCTCAAACTCATGTCCATTGAGTCAGTGATGCTATCTAACCATCTCATCCTCTGTTGCCCCCTTTTCCTCTTGCCCTCAATCTTTCCTGGCATCAGGGTCTTTTCCAATGAGTCAGCTCTTCATATCAGGTGACCAAAATACTGGAGCTTCAGCTTCAGCATTCAGTACCTTCCAATGAATATTCAGGGTTGACTTTCTTTAGGAATGACTGGTTTGATCTCCTTGCAGTCCAAGGGACTCTCAAGAGTCTTCTCCAGCAACACAATTTGAAAGCATCAATTCTTCGGCACTCCGTCTTCTGTATGGTTCAACTCTCACACCCATACATGTCTACTGGAAAAAAACATAGCTTTGACTATACAGACGTTTATCGGCCAAGTGATGTCTCTGCTTTTTAATACACTGGCTAGGTCTGTCATAACTTTTCTTCTAAGGGGCAAGTGTCTTTTAATTTCGTGGTTGCAGTCACCATGCACAATGATTTTGGAGCCCAGTAAAATAAAATCTGTCACTGTTCCTAACAATACTATTTTCACTCTTACTCACTTATAAGTGTATGTGATATCTTCCAGAAGCTACATGACTTGTGATATAGCAGCAGACTGAATTTAGAAGCAGATATAAATCTAGCTGCCTTCTCAGTTCAGTTCAGTCGCTCAGTCGTGTCTGACTCTTTGTGACCCCAAGAATCGCACCACGCCAGGCCTCCCTGTCCATCACCAACTCCCAGAGATTACTCAAACTCATGTCCATCGAGTCGGTGATGCCATCCAGCCATCTCATCCTCTGTCGTCCCCTTCTCCTCCTGCCCCCAATCCCTCCCAGCATCAGGGTCTTTTCCAATGAGTCAACTCTTCGCATGAGGTGGTCCAAAGTATTGGAGTTTCAGCTTCAGCATCAGTCCTTCCAATGAACACCCAGGACTGATCTTTAGGATGGACTGGTTGGCGCTCAGCTTTCTTCACAGTCCAACTCTCACATCCATACATGACCACTGGAAAAACCATAGCCTTGACTAGACGGACCGCTGTTGGCAAAGTAATGTCTCTGCTTTTTAATATGCTATCTAGGTTGGTCATAACTTTCCTTCCAAGGAGCAAGCGTCTTTTAATTTCACGGCTGCAATCACCATCTGCAGTGATTTTGGAGCCCCCAAAAAATAAAGTCTGACACTGTTTCCACTGTCTCCCCATCTATTTCCCATGAAGTGATGGGACCAGATGCCATGATCTTAGTTTTCTGAATGTTGGGCTTTAAGCCAACTTTTTCACTCTCCTCTTTTACTTTCATCAAGAGGCTTTTAGTTCCTCTTCACTTTCTGCCATAAGGGTGGTGTCATCTGCATATCTGAGGTTATTGCTATTTCTCCCGGCAGTCTTGATTCCAGCTTGTGCTTCTTCCAGCCCTTCTATTCCAGCTGCATTCTATGCAGCCACAATTAAAGAGACTTAGAAAACTATAAAACAGTGCTACTTGACATATGATGCCTGTCTTAAGGAAAAGCATCTATGCAGTTGTTTTAGTTGCATGGTGATCTAGCTGCTTTTTCCACAAAACATGTATTTACTCAAAAGAAAACTAACAATCCAGGTACAGTTATTCAGACATTTTCTGAAAAATAAATGAAGTATTTTACTTTGAAGGAGAACAACTGATAAAATCTGTTGCCAATAATAAAATGTACGTTTTAAAGCAAATTTAGAATTTTAGAAAACTTCTACCTGCCACTGTGATTGTGATACCTTCCCAACACATAAAAGACTTTCCTAATGAGACTGATAGTGATATTAACAAATGTGGTTTGGTATAATAAAATATGTCAACATCTGAAGACCTGACTAACTCACAGAACCAGTATTTTTCAAGTGACCATCACACAAGTAAGAAAACAAGCACAGGAAAAAGACATATTCAAAGAGCAATGCAGACCAGTGGCTCTTACTGAACAGAACGCAAAACACTAGCTGACGGGGTCTCACAGTCAACAGTGCGATCACCTTTAAGAAGCAAACGACAGCTCTTTGAGGAAGACGCGGTCGCCGCTGCAGCGGAGCTGAGTAGCCGGCTGCTCTTGTTCCTGACTCACCGCTGTTCGCTCTCGTCGAGGAACAAGTCGGTCAGGAGGCCACGCCGCAGCCATGGCCTTTAAAGACACCGGCAAGACTCCCGTGGAGCCAGAGGTGGCCTTTCACCGGATTAGGATCACCCTCACCAGACGCAACATGAAGTCTCTGGAGAAGGTGTGTGCTGACTTGATCAGAGGCGCGAAGGAAAAGAATCTCAAAGTGAAAGGACCAGTTCGGATGCCTACCAAGACTCTGAGAATAACTACAAGGAAAACTCCTTGTGGTGAAGGTTCTAAGACTTGGGATCGATTCCAAATGAGGATCCACAAGCGACTCATTGACCTGCACAGCCCTTCTGAAATTGTCAAGCAGATCACTTCCATCAGTATTGAGCCAGGAGTCGAGGTGGAAGTCACCATTGCCGATGCCTAAATCAATCTTTTTAATAAATCGATAATCAGTTGTTAAAAAAAAAAAAAGAAGCAAACGATAATCTGTCAGTTTGGGGTAGAAGATCAGAAAAGAATATGTGCTAGTACATAAAAAGGCTACAATTAAAATACTACTCAAATACTACCACTAAGAATATTAATATTCTTTCCAAGAATATATAAATGCGAGGTCCAATTTTCTTCACATATTTTACGTAAAACCATATGTTGTAAAAGATGACATGCAAAAGAACATACGAGAATCTAGCTGCCTTCCACTAAGCTAGGTATTAAAGATATTTATGAAAATGCAAAATTAAAAATATAATTTGTTTTGAACCGATAAAAACTTATTTGCATATATACATGAACATTTAAAATAATTATTCTAAAAGCTGAGCCATTCTACTATCTTTCAATCTACTACGTGTTATTAGGTACATTACTTAATCTAAATGAATTAAATTACTTGTGTGTGTGTGTGTGATTCAATATTTTTATAGCTTCTACTCCATTTAAAGTTATTACAAATTAATGGTTGTATTTCCCTATGCTGCACAATATATCCTTGTTGCTTAATTATTTTACACAACAGTAATTCTGCTTTTTAATTGTATATTATACTTTTAAAAAATATGCACCGAAGTATCATTAAATAATAAAAGTTGTACTTACTGTACTAATTTTGTAGAAAACAAAATTAGATATATGAACCTCTTCAATTTTGGAAGGAATGAGCATTTTGCTAGAGCCATATATCCTCATTCACTTCACTGATGAAACAAAGGTTTTTAGGTGTTTAAATGAAGTAAGTAATAATAAACTATAATAAATCTTAATTCCAATACTGGATAATCAACTTATCTCTACTGACTTGAAAATAACAGAAAATTGTTCTTATCAAAATAATCTACTATTAATTGCATTCTAAATATTACTCAGAATATTACATTAATATTACTTTTGAGGTCCCCTATAATTCCCCTCTCCTGCCAAAGCAGCCACTCTCCTAATTCTGTATTTATCATTTCTTTGCTTTTCTCCAGCATTAACTTTTTATTTAACTTATCTGAACTATTTACTCACTACAGAGTAAGCATCCATGCCTTAAGGAATTAAGAGTTTCCACTGGGAAACAGAAATGTAAACCAGTCATTGTAGTACCCCGCTAAAGGAATGTAAGGGGTTAAGTTGTCATACCAAAGGAAGCTTCCAATTCTGGTTGGGGAAGTCAAGAAAGGCTTCACAGAGGAACTGAAGTGTGAACTGTGTTTTAAAGGGTAAGTAGACATACACTAGGTAAAAGCTGAGAGCAGGGGAGGACCAGACTCTGTTAATTCCAAACAGGGAAAGAACAAATTGCATACCAAAAAACACAGGTGAGAATGTTGACTACTAGCAACTAAAAGTACGGCTAGCACAGTCAAATAAATGAGGCTAGAAAAGTAGATGGGGACCAAATCATGACGAGAAATTTGAAGTTTTCACTCTAAGCAAATAGAACTAAGGTAGCTACATTTCTTTATTATTGTTGTAGCTGTTATTACTCATACTTCCCTGATCTATGTCCCTGGGTAGTGCCACGCATCACCCAGTAACTGTGGACTTGATCACATGACTTCTTTTGGGAAAATGGGACAATAACAAATTTAATGACACGCATATGTCTACATCATCCCCCCTGCAGCCTTGCCCCTACATGAGAGTAAGACTCATGCTAGCCAACAAGAAGGTGAGTGGCTATGCAGGGACTATGCAAATAGTCCCAGAAGCTATTCTAGACTAGAGACAGTCAGCTGACTCCCAACACATGAGTGAGCCCAGTCAACCTACAGACTTATGAAATACTTATTATTATATGCCACTAAAGTTTTGTGGGTACTTGTAATATATGGAAGATATTGTGATATATGGAATGCAGTAGATAACTGAAACAGACTGAGACTAATTATGGAGTTTAAGCAGAGATGCTACGTGGCCCAAAGAAAAAGATTTTTTAAAAAGACTATGTTAGTGAATGAAGACTAGGTTTGGAATCAACAAGGGAGGCAAAAAAAGTTTAAGAAAGAAACCACAAAGCTGAAAGGAACAGAGAGGAAAAAATATCTGAAACTCAATACTGGGTGCTAGAACCAGTGGAACTTAGGCCTTAATTCAACACATTCAGTGAAGAGAAAGGATTTCAGGATGAATTGTAAACTTCTTGCAAAAACAATTCAGACACAATCAATCTAGATTTAAAATAGTTTAAGAGAAATAAGAAAGGTATCCTTTTAAGATCTGCCTTTGTATTTTTTAGGAGAGAAATGATCATTTCAGAAAATAGTACTTAATACTGAAAAGGCAAAGGCCGTTTTTACAGGGATAATAATAATTTTAAGATCTCTTCAGAAAGATTAAAAAATACTCAAATGATTAACAAAGGAACATACCAAGTAAGCAAGAATCCAGTTTCCTAAGATGAAAGACATAGCACCAGAGTTTTTAAAAATGGCCTTCCTAGATTAAAATTGGTGGCTTTGAATTAAAGTCTTTTCTTCTTCTTTTCATTTGCTGTTACAATTGTTTAACTAAAAACAACTTCTTTTTCACCTTGTAATCTGAAACTGCTTGGATGGAAAAGTACAATAAAAAATTCTACAAAGATATTAAAAAAAATACATGAATATGTACCTTATAGCAGTGTATAATTAATTATATACTTATGTAATTCAAAATCATAAATTCAAGACATTCTACTCGCTATGGAAGTTTTATGTGCATATGCATCAATAGACAGACTCACACATGAATACATATAAACAATTTTAGTTAAAAATAAAATATATATCATTTGTGGAAACTGATAATACAGTCAAATAGTGAGGGGCCAAAGTAGTAAGACAGTGAGGAATCAAAAGCACGTATTTCCAGAGGAAACAAAAATAAATGTACAAAATAAGAGTAGAGGTGACAAGAACATGAGAAAAAAGATCATTTATACAGTTACATTTTAACTAAAGTGGTTAAAATCTAAGTTACATTAGATACCAATTTCTATTTTTCTCTATAAAATAGATTTATTCATGTAACTGTAGTTCAAGAACCTGTTATAGAAGCTGGAATGCAAGAATACTTAAGTCAAACTTGTCACCACAAATTCTTCTGCTACCACTGCTGACATACATTAGAAAAGAACATAAATCGCTCAGAAAGAGAAGTGTATGCCCACACCCCTATCGTAATAAAGATGGGTGAGAACTCGTCTGAAAACTTGCCTCTTTCTCAGTGTCTCTAGAGATACAAGTCCACTGGTTCTCTTTCACACTGTACGCCCAGAAGTCAGCAAGATCTTGCGTTCCATCCCAGCCACCAAACAAATAAACAGTCTCTGTGAAAATTAGAAAAATATATTTAAAAAAATAAACTTAAGAACAGAATTTAAGCAAAGGCACCCATATTTAGCCAGTGCTTCTAAGATCATATAAGAAGGTACCTCTAAGTAACCTTAAAAATGAGATTTTTAAACTGGTAACATTCCAAAATATAAACTAGCATTTCCTAAACATAAGCATATGGAAAGGCTGCTGCAGAACCAGTATTTTGAGAGATTTATAAATATGAAGGTAACTAAGAGGCATCCCCTAAGATTCTGATTCCAAAGGTCTTTTGTGAGTAAAAAGAGGCAGTACTTTGACAGTATCCAAGGGGAATCCTGATGAGCAGCCAGTTTAGGATCTTCTGTGTTAGGCCATGAAAAGTTTACATTTACCAGCTTCTCAACAATGCATCTTCAGAGTCTTTAAAAAAAAAAAAATTCCAGAGGAATATATAGTGGGGAAAAAAACTTCGCAGTAAAACTGTTTTCTACTACAATATCAAAAACAATAGTTAAAACTAGCTGAGTTGAAGTTAGATATCTTAAGAATAAAGTGATGCATAGCCTTGATATTCCCATGGAAATTGGGGGAAATAACTGCAAATATATTGATTTAACTCCTCAGAATTCAACTTTTAAGTCATTCCAGGTATCCTAAAAATTTGATTTCTTCTAACTCTGAAATGTCTATTATATCTATGGACTTTATCATGTGACAAAACAT
The DNA here is from genome assembly GCF_910594005.1 of Cervus elaphus. NCBI lineage: Eukaryota > Metazoa > Chordata > Mammalia > Artiodactyla > Cervidae > Cervus > Cervus elaphus. The sequence continues at coordinate 101,431,029 of NC_057832.1, read as the reverse complement.
TTCTTGCTCAGAGACTAGTGAGAATTTTTATATACAACACTGTGAATCATCCACTTTCTTTATAAAATAATAGTGCCTTTCTTTTCTTCAAATATTTATCTCCTTTGTAAATATCTTATGTCTACAGGTTATACATACCTACCACTTTTTTAAGTTAAATAACATGTTACAGGAAAACTATAAAGCCATCTACTCTCTAACTGACATGACCGAAGCCTATATATATGGAGACTGTCATCTACATTACATCCCACCATGAAGGGTTAAAATGCAGAGTGCATATGGAAATACTGTAACACTACTTAAGAAAATTCCTGCCATTCATAGAGATATGTCATGTCAAAAATCATATAAGAGATTTTTGTCATGTTTTCAAGTAATTTCAAACTCTAAGTGAATCTTCTAAGTGAAAGAACCTAGGGGAAATCAAAACAAAGCTTTTGGATAAGAACAGACCACTGGAACCATTCTAATGCTAACTCAGTAATCATGTATAGGTCACTTCACTTGCCTGGGTCCTGGTTTTTTCATTTATAGAACTCTTAGTATGGTGGTAAAGATTTTCAGATGTAAGTTACACGAAAACATTCTGAAGACTATTATCAAGCACGAATAGCATTTCTACCTTTAAAACATGCATACACACACAAAATACTTTGTAGTTACTAAGCACCACAAATGCAACAAAAATAGTATTACTGTATCTGTTTCCATGTCTAACTCAGTACATAGAACACTTTCGGCTCTGTACAAATGTGAAATAGTGGAAACTAATAAACTGCCATCTCTCAGAAATACAAAACAATCCATTATCATTAGTTAAGTAACATTCTATTTCCCAAATGACATACAGTAATGCCCAGATACTGAGAATTTTACAGGAAAAAATTAAAGAATTTTCATCTGATATAAAAATTATTTGCCAAACCCCATTAGATTCTAAATCCTGGAGAGGCAGAGGGTATATAACTAAAATAGCAATAGCAATTGACCTTTTGTTTTAATAGTGTTTCTGGGCAACCTCTGGATAAGGTTACCCTGGTTCATTAACTTTAATAACCTTTCCTCTTGGGCTCTGGGTTCTCAATGTTCTTTCTGAAAAGCAGGTTTCTTTGTACGCATAAATTCTCACAGCAGAGAAAACCCACATTTCCACAACAGCCTCATTGATAGCTGAGCAAAATAAAATCTGGCACAGAGCAAGCATCCCAGTGGAATTAATCCAAGATGTCATTCTTGTTTGTGAATACTTTGTGGTCCCAGCTAAAAGTTTAATAGTAAAATTGAATGAATCAAGATAGACACAGGACCTTTTGACATACCTGAATGAAATGCATAACACACTTTTAATCAAATCATCTAATCATTAAGTTAAATCATTCAGAGATAAAAAATATCTAGAAATGAACACAAGCAAAAATATTATTTAATGCATAAAGAATATAAAAAACTTTTAAAGATTATAGAAATAATCAGATAGAACTGTAGTGAGAAGTAAGAAAGCAGAAAAAAGGAAATGCTGTTATTTGCAACATGGCCGTAGCTTCGTTTACTGATGTTTACTCTCATGTTTATAGGTTATGTAACAATTCATGTGCAGCTCAATATCAGGGAAACAAACCACCCAATTAAAAAAATGGGTGGAAGACCTAAGCAGACCTTTGTCTCAAATGAAGACATACAGATGGCCAACAAACACATGAAAAGATGCTCAACATTGCTCATTATTAGGGAAATGCAAATCAAAACTACAATGAGGTATCACTTTATACCAGTCAGAATGGCCATTATTAAAAATATCTACATACAATAAGTGATGGAGAGAATGTGGAGAAAAGGGAATCCTCTTGAACTGACGGTGGGAATATACACTGATACAGCTACTATGGAGAACAGTGTGGACACTCCTTGAGAAACTACGGATAAAACTCCTCTATGACTCAGCAACCCCACTAGTGGATACACACCCTGAGAAAACTGTAATTCAAAGACACATGTGCCCCAATGTTCACTGCAGCACTATTTACAACTGTCAGGACATGGAAGCAACCTACATGTCCATCGACAGATGAATGGATAAAGAAGTTGCGGTACATATATACAATGGAATATCATTCAGCCATACAAAGGTAAGAAACAGGGTCATTTGCAGTGATGTGGATGAATCAAGAGACTGTTCTAAGTCAGAAAGAGAAAAACAAACATCATGTATTAATGCACATATATGGAATCTAGAAAAATGAAACTGATGAACCTATCTGCAGGGCAGGATACAGACGCAGATGTAGAGAATGGACTTGTGGACACAGTAAGAGAAGGAAAAGGTGGGACCAACTCAAAGAGTAGCACTGATATATATACACTACCAAGTATAAAACAGCCAGTGGGAAGCTGCTGTATATAGCACAGGGAGCTCAGCTCAGGGCTCTGTGATGACTTAAAGGGGTAAGATGGAGGGATGGTTCAGTTTAGTTCAGTTCAGTCGCTCAGTCGTGTCTGACTCTTTGTGACCCCATGATCGCAGCACTCCAGGCCTCTCTGTCCATCACCAACTCCCGGAGATTACTCAAACTCATGTCCATTGAGTTGGTGATGCCATCCAGCCATCTCATCCTCTGTCGTCCCCTTCTCCTCCTGCCCCCAATCCCTCCCAGCATCAGGGTCTTTTCCAATGAGTCAACTCTTCGCATGAGGTGGTCCAAAGTATTGGAGTTTCAGCTTCAGCATCAGTCCTTCCAATGAACACCCAGGACTGATCTCCTTTAGGATGGACTGGTTGGATCTCCTTGCAGTCCAAGGAACTCTCAAGAGTCTTCTCCAACACCACAGTCCAAAAGCATCAATTCTTCGACACTCAGCTTTCTTCACAGTCCAACTCTCACATCCATACATGACCATTGGAAAAACCATAGCCTTGACTAGACGGACCGCTGTTGGCAAAGTAATGTCTCTGCTTTTTAATATGCTGTCTAGGTTGGTCATAATTTTCCTTCCAAGGAGCAAGCATCTTTTAATTTCACGGCTGCAATCACCATCTGCAGTGATTTTGGAGCCCAGGAAAATAAAAGTCAGCCACTGTTTCCCCATCTATTTCCCATAAGGTGATGGGACCAGATGCCATGATCTTAGTTTTCTGAATGTTGAGCTTTAAGCCAACTTTTTCTTTCTCCTCTTTCACTTTCATCAAGAGGCTCTTAAGTTCTTCTTCACTTTCTGCCATAAGGGTGGTGTCATCTGTATATCTGAGGTTATTGATATTTCTCCTGGCAGTCTTGATTCCAGCTTGTGCTTCCTCCAGCCCAGCGTTTCTCATGATGTACTCTGCATATAAGTTGAATAAGCAGGGTGACAATATACAGCCTTGACGTACTCCTTTTCCTACTTGGAACCAGTCTGTTGTTCCATGTCCAGTTCTAACCGTTGCTTCCTGACCTGCACACAGGTTTCTCAAGAGGCAGGTCAGGTGGTCTGGTATTGCCATCCCTTTCAGAAGGCTCAAAACGGAGGGGATGTTGTTGTTATTCAGTCGCTAAGTCGTGTCCAACTCTTTGCGAACCCATGGACTGCAAAACAGCAGGCTTCCCTGTCCTTCACTATCTCCAGGAGTTTGCTCAAACTCACGTCAGGGAAGGGAGAGATGTATGCATACACCTGATTCACAATGCTGTACAGCAGAAACTAATACAGCGTTGCAAAGCAAGTACCCTCCAATTAAAAAAATGTTTTTTAAATAATTCATATACATGTGTAGAGTAGTAAATCCTCCTCAACTAGCAGCCCTTTCTCTATTTTCTTTTCTTAAAGGACCATAGGCTACAGAGACTATTTCTCCCTCATGCATAGGAATGTTCAGTCAATATTTTCTCAGTACTACTACGAATTGGCAAGACACTTTAGAGAAAAAAAAAAACAACAAAGATGACATCGTCCCTACCCTCAAGGGGCTTACAATTTAGTGAAGAATATAAATGTTGAAGCTCCCATACTTTGGCCACCCATTAGGAAGAGCGGACTCAGTGGAAAAGACCCTGATGCTGGGAAAGATTAAAAGCAAAAGGAAAAGAGGGTGGTAGAGGATGAGATGGTTAGACTGCATCACCAACTCAAACAACATGAATTTGAGCAAACTCCAGGAGATAGTGGATGACAGAGAAGGCTGGTGTGCTGTCGTCCATGGGGTCATAAAGAGTCGTACGCAACTTAGCAACTGAACAACACCAACATAAAACAAGTACATAAAATCACCACAATGTAACACAGACTAAGTGTCATAAGAAAGGTAAAAGATCACCATGGGAGTTCAAAAAAGGAAAGAGAATAACAAACTGAAGGGACCCAGGAAGATTTCATGGTGACAAGTGGTATCTGACCTATGCATCAGAAGGGGGGCTTTGTTGACAGAATGAAAGAAAGAGAAGAGGACTTTTTCAAGTAGGGTACAAAGTAAAATAAAGGTACAAACACAGAAAAACACACAAAAAGTGTTTTAAGGCACAGAATCTAAAGCCAGGCAGACCTTGAATGATATCGCAGCTCTATCACCATGACTGTGGAACCAACACCACATTCCTTAACCACTGGTTTCCTCAGCTCTAAAATTCTATGAGATAGAATACCTATCTCATAAAGCTACCATGAGAATTCAATAAAGCATGTACCATGGTGAAAACTGTGTGATGAATAAACACACTGTTCATTTTAAAAGAACACAAAAGGTAGCGGAATATAGTAAGTTATAAAGACAGGCAGCAGCCAGATCATGAAATGGGATAAATGGCAACATAAATGTTTTGAACTTGACTCCACAGACAGTATGAACTTCCTGTGTAGGTCAGACGTAAAGAATCCTCTGGTCAATGCAGAAGATGTGGGTTTGCGGGTTCAATTTCTGAGTCAAGAAAACTCCCTGGAGAAAGAAATGGCAACCCACTCCAGTACTGTTCCCTGAGAAATCCCATGGACAGAGGAGCCTGGTGGACTACAGTCCATGGGGTCACAAAAGAGTAGGACAAAACTGAGTGACTAAACAACTGCAGACAGTACAGATCAACAGAAGATTTTATGCAAAGATGTGACATGGTCAGATCTGAACCTGCAGGATATGGACTTACTAAAAAGGATGAACTAAAAAACAGAAACATTGGGAATAAAGTGATCAATAATAGCCAATGTTCAAGGTATCAAGCCAATTTCATTCTCAGAGACTAAATGGATCAATCACCAATTAGTCATTGCTTCAGCCACAAAAGCTAAAATGCAGCCATATTCTTTGGCACAGGTCTTTTTCGATATCAGTACTAGATAAACCCTTCAACTACTTACTACTAAAAGTACTCATCTATACATCTCACATACACTAAAAATAAGGTAGAAATGTTATCACATCAGTGTCTTCACACCATTTTGCAGAAAGAAGCAAGCTTTTTATTTTACAAGCCCAACTGCAGTATCTATCTTCCTCTGATTCTTAGGGGTAAATCAGACTATGCTGATGACATAATCCTCCACAAGATGGCACACTACTATTTGTAATTAAACTCATTTTTCCACTTTGAAATAGTACAGAATGCATATACTGTGCACTGACATACCAAGGGTCCAACCTCAGAAAAAATTCTAATGTCATGCTGCTGTATTTAAAATGGATAACCAACAAGAACCTACTGTATAGCACAGGAACTTTGCTCAATGTTATGTGACAGGCTGATGGGAGGGGAGTTTGGGGGAGAATGGATACATGTATATGTATGGCTGAGTTCCTTTGCTGTTCACCTGAAACTATCATAACACTGTTTGCTAATTGGCTATAACCCAACACAAAATAAAAAAAATTTTTTTTTTTAAATTCAGGTGTCCAAAAGAAGAGGGAGGAGGAGGGTTAGTAGCCTTGTAAAAGAGGTTAGCTTAATTTCTAGTGTAATACACAATTTCTAGTGTAATACAATAGATAAACAAATGAAATTTTTTAAAAAGTTTTTAAGAAACACAAATTTATATCCAAGGTTAAATGAACTCTGTCAGGACATTTAGTTTATGAGTTTAATCCCTCTGAAAATGTAGCTAAGACCTTAGATTGACATGAGAATTTTTGAAGGGAGGAATGAATTAGAAGGGGAAAAGATATTTTATGTGCTCTTTAACCTTACTTTCTTTAGCCATTCCCTTTAACTCTCAAGACCCAGCAGATTATCAACTGGATTCATCTGTCTCTCTTTAAAAAGAGCTATATTTCTTACATAAAGCTACGATTACAAAACTAGAGACTGATCTTTCAGGTTATTGCAACATATTGCAATTTCCATGCTGAAAGGTTGTATTTTCTGCCTATGACAATATACTTTATACTAGGTCTATATTTTAGAATTCTTTTCTGATAACCATATGAAAGAAAAAGATTTGTGTCACATGTAGTTACAGAAATATAGCGTCACATGTAGTTCCAGAAACACAGCCATATGAATATATTTGTATTTAAAAACTAGAGCCCATGTTTACCTACTTTCTTCAATGGTTTCTTTAAAGAATATCAAGGAAAACCATTATGTAGAATTTAAAAAAAAAAAAAAAAAAAGGAAGAACTTTACATATAAAGTATACAGAACAGTCAGGTTCAGATTTCCATAGAAGGGCTCTTTCCAGCAACTTCTTTAACTCTTTAAAAGATATCAGATACTGGGGTTTTGCCTAAATCTTATTACCTATTCTGCTTAAGTCAGAAAAAGGCCGGTAATGTAGGTTCTTAAAATTCAATGAGAGTTGAACAATGAATTGCCTGGTGCAATGAAGTTTTCATCTGGACAGACTTACACTCTGAAGCAAAACAGATATGTCTTTTCTCTTCTTTCTATTCGCCTTATTTTACTCAGACTTGAAACACAACAGAGTTGAAGAATATAAGTGGAAAACTGCCAGGTGTAGGAATTATGATCAATAAAATTGACATGCTGTTCCAAGTAAGACAAAATACAACATTGCTTCTCTAGTAATAACAACAGAATTCACTTAGAAGAAAACTTTGAAAATAAAGAGTAAAATGTGTGCCTCCATGTACTTTTTAAAATGGCCCTGTATTCTTAGAGCTGTAGCAAAATGAAAAAATAAAAATAAGAAAATCTACAGACTGAAAAAGGAAAAGAAAATTTAAGGACTATTACATTTTTAATATTTAAGAAAACAAGATACATGAAACACTGGGAATCAATAATTGCTTCAAAATACAAGTCACTTCAAAGAAGCTGAAATGAGCTCTATGAAGTTTTAGTCTAGTTAAATACCTGGCACATTGCAAGCACTCAATAAATGTTAGCAATTATTAGGAAAGTTGTTGTTCCTCACTCTTTATATCTGCAATAGCTTTTAATAAGAATGTAAAGCAATTAACTATGCTTTTCAATTTTACTTTATGGTATTTTCTAGGTGAAGTTATATGCTTTGTTAGTATTTACATATTTAAAATTTGCTAAGGTCTCAGGATTTAGCTCTCACAATCTACTATGTTTTCTCTTTTCTGTTTTTCATTGTATCTTCAGCATAAGAATCTAAGAATCACCAAGGTAACAGCAGCATGAACACGGGCTTTGGAGCCAGACAGTCCTATAGATCTAGGTTCAAATCCCAGCTCCACAGCCCTGGACACAACATCACGTATTCTCTATAATGAGGATTATCTACCTTTCCAGTAGTAAATAAAATAAATGAACATATTAAAGTGCTAATCCCAACCTCTACATATTGTAGGTATTCAATAAATATTACTCCTCAGGTTTGAAAAAAACATTTTAGTCTAGTGAAAATGTTCTTAACTCTTTGATGATCTGAATTCATGGATTCTCTTTCAGAAAAATGAATATGCAAACCAAGTATTACATATAATTTCAACCGATTAAGAGCCCTGCTCAGGAAACCTTCGAAATGCATATTTAAAATAAGGACTAGACTTCTCTATACTTCACTATGTAAGCACCAACTTTATAAAGATAGAACTTCTGGTTACTTCAAATTCTACTTGAGGAAAGTCACTCAACCACTAAACCTACCTAATTCTTATGAGAAAGTTCTCAAAATGAGTTTCAGTGATTTTTTCTAAAAATATGAAAGTATACTATGGTTTCCCTTACTTTCTAAAACACCAGTAAGGGCAATATATACAAAAGATGAAACAATTATACTGAAATAATACTGGCTAGAATGTGGAATTACAGGTGAGATTTTTTTTTCCCTTCAACACTGCTTGCTTTAAATTGCTTTTCAAAAATTTTTAACCTGCTTAAAAATATTTCCACTGTGAGATTATATCAAAAAACAAAAGACCTCTAAATCTACATCAAATTCTCTCAGAACTAATAAGTATGTATTTGTATGTTAATGTTGCATATAAATAATATGTATTTATAGATATTATAAATTATTTCATTTAACTCCCACAAATCAATTATTCCTGCTTTTATCATCATTATAACTCCTTCCAGATCAAACAAAAAGTCAGTGGGAAAAAAAAATCAGGACTGAAATCCAGATATGTTTAACAAATACACATACACACTTCCTTCCCACAAACTCAACCTCCAACCACTATATCTGATTGTTATATCAATAAGACTGGACTAGAAAAGGTTCTTTCTAAGACTTAACAAGAAATGCATCTTAGAAGATGATTAAAATCAACCTAATGGTAGCAGTTATAAGAATACATAATAAAATAAAGTATATGAGACCACCTTGATAAATTGTGCCATTAATTTTATAATAGAAATAGAAGAATTTGTAGAGAAAAAAAAATCTCAAAGATAGCCCAGATTCTCTTACACTCAAATTAAATCCAGAAGGCACCAAATGTTACCCTAAAAAAACACAAAGTCTATAAAACATTTTATTTTTCTACCTAGATCCCAAAGTAGTAACTACAGCTGTACGATAATATAGTCTATATACAGATCATCAGAAAATTTAAATATACTAGAATATAATCAATAACATAAATTCACCTCAGAAAAATATTAGCATATTAAACAAATGACATTATGACATGATCTACTCACCAAGGTTTAAAGCAATGTAAGAGTGTAGTTTCTAAATAAATATCTTTCTTTCCACTCAAAGCAAAATGGATTTTAAAATTCTGATTCAATTGAACAAATATTTAGTACATACTCCATACCAGGCTCTGGGACCACAAAAATAAATAATGCAAATTCCTCTCTCCCCACTCCTGGGCCACAATAAGACCACTGGGGATGGGAGATAGAAAGGAGAGAAGAATGGGACACATAACACCTACACAAGCAACTCTAAAACAATATGGAAATCACTATAGTAAAAATAATAGGATGAACAAAGTTCTATGCAAACACAAAGAGGGAAATGATTATTCAGCCTGGAGCTGTCTTCTGAAACCCAAAGTAATATAACTAACCACTTACTAGAAATATCTACTAGGATTTGTAACTGGAATCTCAAACTTAACCTGTCTGAAATCAACCTGCTGAACAACCAACCATATTTAATCGTCTTTTTCTACCCATCTTAGGGAATGGCTATACTATTTTCCCAATTAATCAGATCATAACCTTGAGTTATCCTTTACTCCTTTCACTTACTCATATCCAGACTGTCAGTAAATCCTGTCAGCTGTATGTGACATCTTCAAAACACACCCAAAATTTGATTAATTCTCATCACTGTGATCACCACTCTAGTAAATTCCAATGCTATCATTACTTCTCTGGTAAGAACTGCTTCCTTTTAAAAGGTCCCTCTACTTCTGTCCATCACCTAATTTGTTTTGTTAAAATGCAAAGTCGATTATTAACAGTAACATTTCTCAAAACCCAACAATATTTCCCATTAATCTCTCACTATGAATAAAGGTTACAGTTCTTACAAAAAACAACACAATCGCCCATCACTACCTCTCTGACTTTATTCCCTATGCTCTCTTCCTCAACCACCACCTTATACCAAGCAGCAAATAATCCAGAAAAAAAAAGAGTAGAGGAAAGGTTGGCAAGAGTTTACTTTGTAAATACTATTATTTCAACATGAATACACAGAGCGAGAAATTTCATTTGAAATTTTATATGAATACCAGCAGTATTTACTCACTGTGGAATGTCAAAACTTATGAGGTATTTTAATTCTTTAAAAAATATACAGGTAATGAATCTTCCCAGAAAGCTCCACAAAAGCAGACAAAAATATTACATACCATTTCAAGAGTATCATGGGCCTCTTAGAGCCCACTTATGAAGCCTCATCTAAGAAAACAAAGAAATACCAAAAGAATAGAGCATGGCAATAGAAAGGACTATAGCCAGCAAGGGTTAGCTGAAACAAAAGATTAAGAATGCCAGGGTATAGAAGTTACTAGATTTTTGAATGGCATTTTTAAAATTCCTTTTGTTTTCTCTTGATATAGCAGATTCCTGGATTACCTACCTCATAAGTAAACACCTGCTTAAACTTAACCTAAACCACAATCCTAGAATGTTATGAAAGTACAAAGCTTTTTCTGACTTGGTTGAATCCTAGGGCATCTTGCCTTACTTTTATCTCTGCTTCCAGACACCTGAATCCTCAGAAGCTGCATTCCTCCTCTACCTCAATCTGGATTCCAATCCTAACTGCATCACTAGTTTATATGTGTGTGCGTGTGTATCAGTTGCTCAGTGGTGTCCGACTCTGCGACCCTGTGTGTGTGTGTGTGTGTGTATCAGTCGCTCAGTGGTGTCTGACTCTTTGCAACCCCATGGACTGCAGTCTGCCAGGCTCCTCTGTACACAGAATTCTCCAGGCAAGAATGCTGGAGTGGGTTGCCATTTCCTTCTCCAGTATATCTTCCTGACCCAGGGATCGAACCTGGGTCTCCTGTGTTGGCAGGCAGAGTCTTAACCATCTGAGCTACCAGGGAAGCCCCAAATTACACTATTAAGAAAATGACAACCTGTTATCAACAAAAATATGTAAAGGAATAGGTCACTGGTACTGAAGGTAACATTAAAAGCATTCTAAGTCGCTCAGTGCTAGTCAATGTTAGCATCTGTAAGTATGTGTGTGTATATATATATGTATGTATGTATATGTATGTGTGTGTGTATATATATGTGTGTGTATGTGTGTATCTCAAAAGGAAGAATTCCACACCAATAAGTTTTACATACCAACCTTATTACTCATACAAAGGATCATCGAAATGTGGTTAAACTCCTTGAATTTCACCATTCAAGTAGTTCGTACTATTTCCACACTATAAGCAGCAATGGTAACACTGACCATCAAGCTCACTTGAGTTATGGACAACTTTATGTTAATTGACTATCATGATTAGTTTACCAGACTTTAAGTTTTTGGCTCCTGTTTTAAAGGCTCAAAATCTCATTTTATTATCACACGCATGTGGGCATGATCAGTCGTGTCCAACTCTTCACAATCCCATTGACTGTAGCCCACCAGGTTCTTCTGTCCATGGAATTCCCCAGATGAGAATACTGTGAGTAGGCTGCCATGTCCTCCTCTAAGGGATCTTCCTGACCCGGGGATCAAACCTGCATCTCTCTTGTGTCCCCTGCATTGGCAGGCAGATTCTTTACCACTGAGCCACCTGGGAAGGCCCCTGGGGCTAAATAAAGCCTGACCCAGCATTTAGAAAGTCTAGGGGGAAAAAAATCACTGAAACAGATACAAAATGGCTCTAAATTAAAATCCCTCTATTTGGCATAGTGGATAGAGAAGCCTGGTGGACTACAAATCCATGGGGAAGCAAGAGTTGGACACGACTGAGCGAACATACATACCCATATACAGACGTATTGATAGATAAATCTCTAAATTTCCTATGGTAGAAATATTTGCTCAAAAATATATTTACAAAGTACTTTTATTACACTTCTATAAACCAGTCCTCAAACAGAAGTATGGATACTGGTCAATTTTTCATTGTAGATCTTTGTTAATCTGTAATAAATCTTCAGAAGCTATGAGAGATTAATCCTTTAAAGATTCCATCTGGAATATATCCCATGCCTATAAGTCATTCTTACTTATTTACAATGACTTACTTTAAGTCATTGTTTTCTTATAGTTTCTAAAGCAAATGCAGTAAATACTGAAACAACTCTTTTCCTTTCAAGTATTTTTTTAAAGGGAGTGTAGGGATAAGGATCTTGACTAACAAGAGTCTGCTGACATCCTCCCCTTAATTCATAAAACCAAGATATTACCAAAAAAAATGTGGGTCTTTATCACTACATGCTGTAAGTATTTTACTTCAAGGATCTCTGACCCAAAAAGTCAGATTTTACTTGTAAATGTCTCTGCTTAATACCAAGTTCTGTTAGGACATCTGCCTATCATTTGAATCTTCTCATTTTCCATTCTCAAATATCATGGGTTACAAAAAAAGAAAATCTTTCTCTTTTGTTACACATGTACTTTAACCTATTTTATATAGGCCACATTCCATAATAAGCAACACAGTAAGCACTATGAAAATTCCTTCCGCTCCTTGATAAGGAAAACTTTAAATGTTAAAGTAAGCCACATTATTTTCATATTTAAGAAAAATAGCATTTTATCTAGGAAATAAAAGTAGCTTTCCAAACAAACAATCTTTTTTAATATTTTCTTAGCAATTTTTAAAGGAGGACCTAATAATATTTTCATCGTGACTGAGAAAAAAGGAATGGCATTATAAATTCCACTCTATGTTCAAAAGAGGAGAAAAGCTACTGTAGACAATCTAAACACAAAATTTTACCTCTTTTATCATACAGATTTAACTTTTCTGGATTAAAAAAATCAACTTATATATAGATCTGATTCTTTGAGAAATAAGCATATGCATTATTTATTGAACTCTCAGGTAGAAAAAAAAGATGCTTAAGACTACAGCTGAGTCAAACCTATTTCTGTGGGAAGGAAGGGGTTTGGGAAGAGAAGCTAAGACTAGGAAAGCAAATTCCTATGTCTCAAAATGAACCTTTTCCAAAGAGACCCTAATAATACTAAACAAACTCACAGGCTACTCTACAAATTTAGCAGTGGATTTTAAATAAAATATTATAATTTTCCTTTTACTTATAAAACATGTGTGATAATGTTAATGCCTAGATCATTACTATCTGCACTGCAATAATTTTTTTAAATTATGAATCAAAGACTATTCCTGAAGAACTACTGTCAGCATAACACAATACTAATAAAAGAGTTTCTATTACAAGTAAAATATTATTTGGGTGAATATTGGCATTTTATGTGGTAAAGTTTTTTTAAAACCAAATAAAATAAAATTATACAGAATTCTCGGTATTATTTGCTTCTCAAGATGGTAATTTGAAGCTGATTACAATTTTAGCATTAACTTCTAAATATAACAGTATTTAAGCTGTTCTAGGATGTAGAAACCTAGGGGAAAACTGTATTATCAAGTTACAGAAAATTAAAAAGGCAAGAAAGATTAACTAAAGCAAATTATTTATACACCTGTGTACAGTGTTTAGCAATTAATGGATCTACCAACATTAGGCTACCTAATTTTATATCCTCTCCCTCTAAAAATATACCTTTTCTTTTACTACAACAATTCCCATATTATGGCATTAAAATATAAATGCACTAAAAATCAAGAAATATTACAGCTTACTGTGAAATGAAGCACATATAAAACTATACACACACACATATAAAGGTCTGCATAATACATTTCTTCTAGGTTTTCTAATTTCATCTGTGCAGCAGCCTCCCCAGGCTGATGTGCCATTGCCTGGTTTTGGTTATATCTGAAACAAATGCCTATTTTCTTTGCTACTTGGTTATGGCCAATTGCATGTAACCCCTGCAAGGAATGGAAAGAAGTATATATATTCATGAGTATCTGATATTTAATAATGTATGATTTTTTTAAAAAATCTGCTTTCCATTCCAAGTGGTCCTTACCTGTCTGGACGTCAATAACCATCTGATGACCTCCCCTCATTCCTGGCCGGTTATCTTCTCCATCACCTGAAGTAGAAACAATGTATTTTTTTAAAAGAAGTAACAACTGCATATCCAGAGTAACTTCATTCATAAGTCTGTAATGAGTAGTAGTGAAAATAACACACCTATTCCTTCAATATTAAGAATAAGAGGACTCATAGAAGAAATATTACTTATAACTAAATTTATAATAATTATCTTGCTCTTTTTTTCTAATTGCTTTCAGGCTCTTAATGCACTGCAAGCTATTTTCAACTTATTTAGAATCAATGCCATTAAGCAGCAAAGACATAGGATATTCCACAAAAACGTAAAATCTCTAAACTGGTGGAGTGACAAAGTGAAGGTGGAAAACAATTACAGAATTAGACTGCAGGTCTTATAACTCTAGGCATGGGTTATTAGTAAAATGAGCAGTTTTATTTTTATTATTAAAAAAAATTTTATTCTTATTTATTTGGCTGCACTGGGTCTTAGTTGCAGCATTTGGGGTTCTAGTTCCCTGCCCAGGGCTCAAACTCAGGACCCCTACACTGGGAACATGTAGTCCTAGCCACTGGACCACCAGGGAAGTCCCTAATGAGCAGTTTTAAAGTTCATTAAACTAGCTACTGATAACTATGTTGCTATCAAGTTTTACATTAATGATAATTTCCTCACTTTACTAATTTTGTTTTCCAATATTTCAGAAATCAGTTTCCACATAATCCACCACTTTGAGTAATACTGTGTGACAAAATGTAAAATTTGCTTTCTTTTGATTCTTATTTACATACCACAGAGCTTAATAGGCAGGTTTAAATATAATCAGTGAAGGGACTTCCCTGCTGGTCCAGTGGTTAAGAATTCGCCTTCCAATGCAGGGGAAGTGGGTTCGAACCCTGGTTGGGAAAAGATCCCACATGCTGCAGGGCAAGTAAGACGGCGCACTAACTACAGAGAAACCGAGCACTGCAACGGAAGGGCCCTCATTCCACAACAAAGATCTGCGTAACACAACCAGGACCTGGTGCAGCCAGATAAATAAATACAATGAGTGAAAATCTTAAACTTCAGTAGGAGAAAACTATTATTCAACTTTGATCTTACTTTATATCAGATCCTACATAAATGAAGATAAAATTTCATTTCCGTGGTTCAACAGCTACAAGATTCTAATGCCTTACTTGATGTAAACTTGAAAACCGAATTTTTCTTTGCAATTCTCCCATTAATTGAAATGTATTATGTTAGCTAATAACTTTCCCTGAATCAGCCTTCTCCTATGTAAAACAGGGACCACCCAAGTTTTTACTGATTTCACCGGGATATTATTAAAAAGACTGAAATGTTAGTTCTTATATATTATACATAAGATGCAAAACTGAAAATATATTCAAGCACTAATCATTCAGAAGTTTCCTGCAAATTCTTTCCCCTTTTTAATAGATAGGTTTAGATTCTGCAGCTCATTATTGTAGAAGTTTTGCCCTTTTCTTCCTTCTTCTCTCCGATCAGTAAAGTCAGTATTACCACTTTCAAGAATAGATTAAGAGAACACTAAAATAAATTTATTGTCAGTATGCTTGCATTTTATATATTTAATCCATTAGCTTTCAGATATGTACATCTACAATCTGTTTGCTACCACACGTACTTCTTTGAAGAAAATTACCTTGGATGTGACTGATAAAATAGGAAAATGATGCCAATGTAACTCAGAACTTATGCAGGTTCATTAGCAATTTTCTCCAGTATATTGATGTTTAACACTATATCTGGGAAAGCCTTCTCACAAATAAAATGAAGGCTTTGACAATGTATGAAGAGCAGAGGAAGAAAGCTGAACATCCACAGAACTGCCTTCCTTTACCACAAGCAGTTGCATTTAAGAACTGCTATACTTTGCATTATGTTAACCATCTGACAAAGCAGTGAGTGCCAATGAAGGAGTGACAGAAACTTCTCCCATATGAAAAGACAGATTACTGAAGAATATCACACCCAAGGTCAGATTTTAAGTTCTGACAAAAATAGTCTTCATTAGCATCAAGTGTCCTCTAGTGTCTATAGCTCAAAAAAAGAAGTGTGTGCCCAAGATTTAAGGTTCCAAAATCACTGTGATGCTTAATATAAACGCCTATATTTAACTGTCGTTGTTCAGTCATGTCCAACTCTACATACTAGCACTTATTCTTATTAGAATTACTGCACTAGTTTTTATTAGTATCTGGCTATTAAGTTCCACAGATTTAGAATGGTATGTCCCATTTCTACCTCTCTCATAAGTCCTATGAGCTTTGTGAGCAATTTTGCAGAATTTAAGGTTTTCTAGGGACACGTGTTTGGCATTATAATACCATAACCTATAATTTTACAGAGTCTCTATATAAAAGCAGTTTGTGCTGCTATTCTGTGTAAATAATGCCCAACCTTCTGTTATAGCCATAAAACAAAAAAATTTGAAAGAAAAATTTAATGTAATAAACAACCTCTGCCATCTTGCTGAGGAACCTATGTCTTTTTTTTAAGCACCTGCTTTTCATTAGTAGGGTACAGTGAAACTTGAGCACAAATGAAAATGGAACATTAAAGCAAAAGCACCCACAACCTAGAAGGTCAGACTTACCTTTGGTACTTTTGGGAATGATCTGACTCCATCGTGGCTTATATTCCTGCTGACTGATATACTGATTGAACAAGCCATCTGCAAATATTAAAGGAAAAAGAATTACATCTTAATAGCTTACACTTTTTATTACAGCAAAAAAAAAGACCAAAATGTAGAAGCCTACCTAATATGACACTAAAACAACAGCACATTTTCATAAAATATGTCACTTTAGTTTTTATGCTACTTCAAATATAAATAGCAAAATATAAGTTCACACGACCATGTACACAAATTTTTTCAGCAGCAGCTCATACTAAACTTACTAAGTTCTCCCCATTTTTGTACTATTATCCCAAAAAACTAGAAAAGGAAACGGGAGCTCCAACAACTTTGGACTAGGCTCTTTATCTTCGGGAAAAAACAAAACTAGTCCTTTAAAGTGAAAATAACCATTTTTACAGTTTAAGTATAAAATTGTATAGAGATAAAAGTACCAGTAACTGTTAATAGTATATTTATTGAATACTAAATGTTAGAATCTGTGCTATCTTATCTGATTTAATTCTAAAATCAACCTTATGAATTACACATTATTATCTTCATTTTATAGATGTGGAACTGCATACCTAAGACTAATCAATGAATTTAACCCAAACCACAGAGCTTTAAGTGGTCAGGCGGGGACTCATGTTTCACTATGCTTTACTTTCTTCATTTAATAAATTCTAAATCTCGTTCTTAACAGGAATTGTTACAGTATAGTAACTAGTTATACTAGGTACTATGGTGGTCTATACTAGGTACTATGATGGAGATTGAACTCCCCACATACATCCATTCTACTCCAAATTATTATCAATTCCTAATCCTGTGCTCTTCAACAAAGATTAGTTTAAGAATGGCATGAAACCAATTTCTGGCTACTGAATCATGAGGATCTCCTGGCGGGTGGGGTGGGGTGGGATGGGGTGGGTTGCTTTAGGGAAATATCTTCTTACTTCTGAATGAATATACAGAGAAGGAAGAAAAAATCTACTTTTGTTCCCCTGGAAATGTTTATATCAACATGCAAATGTACATAACTGCTACATTCAAGAATGAAATCAACTCTGTAATGATGACAGGACAGAGAGAGATAGAGAAAGAAACCGGATCACTGAATCCACTAACCATGAAATCTACCTTACCTCTCTGGACTTATTGTTATATGATAAAACAACATTCCCTTACTTTTCAAACTAGGGTTTTCTTTTACATGAGCTCAAACAGATTATAATTTACAGAGTTACCTTTACTGTAAATTCTGTCATTTGACTCTGATTTCAATCTGAATAAAGGATTTCCTTTTGCTTCATTTAGCCACTGAAAGTAAATACTTTTGCAAAGAACTTAAAGTAAAACTGTCTGTTCTCCCTGACTTGTATACTTGCCAAAGACTGTGTGATTTACAGAACCTCCCTAATCTCTTTCTTTTCTGGGCAATTATGAAGCTCAATTGCCACCACACCCTTCAGCTTTCAAGTCCTTTCACATGGCTTTGAGAAGAAAAGCTCTATCTCATAAACTCAATTAGTTTCTTTTTCTTTGCCTGTGGACTTAAAGTAAGCTCTCTCCTTCTTAAATTAGCACTCATAAATTAACATTTATATTTTAAATGTTAAAGTAAGGGGAACAAATGGATTTACAGCATGTTTTATTGAGTGTTTCTATTAATATTATCTACTCCCATAGGTTTTCATGACAGTTCTTGCCCCATCCAGTCTATTCTGGCCAATAGTATTTTCCCATTACAAGAGTAGGAAATCTTTTTTTTCCAAACAAAATGTTGTGGCGCTCCTACTAACAATAGTGATAAGATGATAATAAATATAATAATTACAAATTTAGAAATAAAACAGTATATTTTAGTTCTTTTTGTTAAAGGCACATAAAAGTTAAATGATCCTTCTTACAAGCCGTAAACAGGATAAGATAAAATTATTTAAGATAAATAATGACTTTAAAATATTCTACATAATGGCTAACTGAAGAGGAGAGAGAGGAAAAAGTAAAAGATGGAACTATACAGAGATAAACAGAAAACTGAGGGAGATAAGAAAACAGCAGAAAAATACAAAGCAACAATAGAGACAATTAGAAAAGTAATAAATTTTGTATCTTTTTGTGTCTTAGTCACTCAGTCTGGTCTGACTCTTTGTGACCCCAGGGGCTGTAGCCCACCAGGCTCCTCTGTCCATGGAATTCTCCAGGCATGAATACTGGAATGGGTTGCCGTTCCCTTATCCGGGGATCTTCCCCACCAAGGGATTGAACCTGGGTCTCCTGCACTGCAGGCAGATTCTTTACCATCTGAACCACCAGTGAAGCCCAAGCCAATGCAGGAGACATATGAGATGCAGGTTCGATCCCTGGGTCGGGAAGACCCCTGAAGGAGGGCATAGCAACCCACTCTAGTATTCTTGCATAGAGAATCCCATGGACAGAGGAGACTGGCAGGCTACAGTCCACAGGGCTGCAAACTGTCAGACAAGACTGAAGCGACAGAGCACGCGATTGTCATATTACCTAAGTCTCCGACAGTAATTTGTTACAGGACTTTTGATAAGTAAGTTCCTCATCTGTAAAACTGGTGTTTAAGAGTTGGACAGAGCCTGAGGTTCCTTCCAAATTCTGCCATTCTAGGATTCCATCACTGTTAAAACCAATATATTTATTTACTCCAACTGGGTGTGTCTGGCTGATTCCACCTTATGTTTGTTCACCTTAGGAAAGTCTCCATCTCCTCTTTCTCCTTAAAGTCTTCTATGACTATTCTGAAAAAGAAATCACAATCCACTGGGGGAAATTCTTCTAAGAGCTCCTAAGGTAGTGATCACAGGAACAGTCACAATCAGATGAAGGACTTCCTGATCTTTAAAGTCATTCTGAACATTGGAGGTAAAATTCTCTGTTTCTTCAACCAATCCTTCTATTCTGACTCTTAATTAACCTGAAAAGCTTACAAATACTTCATCCATCAAGAGCTTCACAATTTCTCTTCTAACAAACACAACTGTCTTATGAAAATATTGTCAGGAATTTTTCAATGTAAAAAAAGCAATTCTCAAAACATTATGCAATTTTTGTAAAATTAATTTGTAAATATCATACACAGAAAAACACAAATTGACATACATCTAAAACTTAAAAGTGACTTTCTTTGGTTAGCAGGAGTAGGATAATTTTGATTTTAGTTTTTGCCTTTGTATTTATTTGTTTTCCCAATTTTTTTTTTTTTTTGCATTGAGTGCTATTACTATCAGAAGAAAAGCCACAAAACAACTAGATACAGGGTTTTCCCTCATAACTTAGGGAGAATTTTGCAACATACTGTTATTACCAATATAAACCATTTTCACATATACTTTGTTACCCCTGAAACATCTCTTCTTCAAGGCTCACTAGACACATTCAGTTTCTACAAGCAGTGCTTTGTACATTGACATTAGCTTGTTTTAACAAGGACAAAGAGACCTAAGTATACACAAAGGATTTATACTCAGGCATGCAGAGGAACTTACTTCCAAAATTTAAATATTAAGTACTCCAAACTTAAAATTAGAAATTATGATGATTTTCCTCTAGATAGATACAGTTAACCTTCTTTTGAATAATGACAGTTAACAGTGTAACATCAGAGATGCTCAGTATATAATAAATGCTTAGAATGGAAAAACAGCAAGAGGTGGAGGGACTTTCCGAGCCACATGGTTGACATTTCCTTTGAGTCATCTTATTGTTACTAAGTTCCTCACATTCCAACAAACTGTTCATAAAACTCCTACTTCTAATGAAGTCAATTTCTAGTACATAATGGCTCCCTGACAAGTCACACCATCTTGCAAAGCAGTCAAGCAAATATTTAAAAAACATTGTTTGGGGAACTTTTTAATTTGCCTCCCTCTGTCTCAAATAAATCCCTTTCCTCTTCACTAGTCTAAAGGTCACACAGTTCTCTTTGGTAACTCTTACTCCTTCTTGGAGACTATCAGAAAACCTGAAGAAAGTTACTTCAATATCAAACCTGGAAGCAACTCTTTAAAAAGATCTTACCAAAGAAGAGTTGACTTTTATTGCATACTTACTGTGTGCAAGACACCAGAAAGGTTAACTCATTTACTCCGTAAAATAAATCTATGCAATGGTTATTACTAATTATTGCAAAGTTTAGAAAATTAAGGTTCAGAGAAATTAACAAGCCCAAAGACTCTAAACAAAAAGGTAAAAAGCCCAATTCCAAAGTCTAAAGTATTTTCAGCTCTTTATAGAGAGCATGTAGATAAAAATAAACACATACATATAACTAACACAAATAATAGTTTTTAAATTATACTCTAAGATTAAACACTATAGTAAAAGACACAACAAAATGTACCTATTCAATAACACTTGTAAAAAAGCAAAAGTCTGGGAAACATAACTCACCACACCAGATCATTCTACTGCATTATTAAATATTCTAATAAAAGAGGGAGAGAACAGTTGAAATATGTCACATTAATTACAATTTAAAGGAAAAAATGTAATCTCACTCTTAAATAAAAGACCTATTGGACACTGAGGCTCAAGTTTACTTATGTTTCATTTTCTCTCTGCAACACTGGTTTGCCACTACTCCAGATCACTTTCTTATCTGAAGTATTCATGTCAGTTGGAAGTTGTTCCAGAAAACAAATGGCTAGTTTGATAACTGTTCTACCAAAAACTAAAACTAAAACCAAACCAAACCAAACCAACCCACAACACCTCTTTTGGAGAAATCATGGCTTACCATAAGACATAAAAACTAGAAACATAATTCCAGCTCTCTCATAGCTCTCCACACTCAACTCTAAATTCTTGGTACTTTCATTTTGTAATATACACTATCTCATGACTCAAAATTTTAAAATTACTTAAAATATTGCATTTTGCAGAGAAACATGATAAATTAAAGATTACCCTCATTTAATCTATTAGAATACATATTATTGCCTACTGCCAGAGAAACTGGGTTATCATTAAATAGTCCAGATCAGATCTGAAGCAAATTATATTTGGTAGCTATTTTCAGTGAAATAACATGCTTAAGAATCTTCTTTCATGTCCTCAAAAAGAAGAATAGTAATATAAAGTTTATTAATATACTGTTTCTTGGTGAACAGTCATTTCAAACCCATAGGAGACATGCTAAAGAGACTTTATTTTTTAATAGAATAAGTTAAAATTAAAAACAGTCATAAGCTTGAAATACTTGAGATGAATAAAAATGCTACAAACATTATTAAAGCACGGTAAAGATGGGACTTCCCTGGCCGTCCAGTGATTAAGATATCACTCTTCCACTATGGGAGGCATACATTCGATCCCTGTTCAGGGAACTAAGATCCCACATTAAAAAAAAAGAAAAAAACAAAAAGGCAGGGTAAAGATTTTTTCAAAATATATTGCTTTCAGTTCCTTGTTTTAATGTTAAAGAACTCCTTTCAAGATCTAATAACAAATGAAGTTTACACCTCTGCTGCCCAAATAATTTCCCTATGTTTCCCATATTTCTAATTCTAGAAAGGTCTTGCTTAGTTAATAAGCCTTTTGTCTGGTATATTTACTTGTATATATTCTAAATGATTGAACGCAAACAACTGAGCTTTCTACTGAAACAATGACATTCTCATCTACAAAAGTATGAAAACAGCTGTTATACTATTTTAAAAGTCCCCAAAACAAAAAAAGGACAGCATTTAAATGTCCAAGAACTACTTAAGCTTAAAAGATTATTTTCATATTTTAAGAAATCAGGCAGTTGCTAATATTCCTATATGTCTATTTTTGACAAAAATCTAAAGCAGGAAATCAGAAGGGTCTGCCAAGAATAAACTATCCAAAAGAACTGAAAATAGGACTTCGGAGAAATCACACTAAGATATAGTTGCTAACAATTCTCAAATTATTGAAAGTCTCCCAGCCCAATACCATCTCACTTTTTCCCTATGATTTTGACTATAATAAACACATTTCATAAAGTCTTAACCAGGCACAAGCTGTTTCTGTCTCTAAGAATTAATACTCTTTTAAAAAGGACATGATTGAAAAAAAAAAAAAACTTAGGAAGGAAATTTCAATCAAAAGGAAAACACTATGGTCAAACCTCATCCAAGATTAAAAAAAAAGTACTGAATACTGTATTGGGGCCTACATTCAAACTTTAATCAAACTAATTTTTTACCAACACAGAAATTTTTTTAAAGATTAAAAATTCACTTACAGTACAGCATAAAAAAAGTTTTTGATAGTTCAATAATAATAATGGATGGGTAAAACAGATTTTTAAAAAAATTATGCATTTCAGCAGTTTGATCAAATTCTGACAAGAGAAATACATGACTTATAAAAGTTTACTTTACAACAATAAATATTGGGGCAACTAAACCAGTAAATATTTACTTGGAAGGCAAAGCACAGTGGTAAAGTGAACAGACTTAAAATTTAGCTCTGCCACTCACTAAGTACACTGTCTTAGGCAAATTACTTAATCAATGTCATCTATTAAATTGAAATAACAATACGTGCCTAGAAAGTAGGTATGAAAATTAAATAAATTAATTCATATATAGTATTTATTATGTATTAAAAAGAAGAGACATCAATTTGTTGACAAAGGTCTGTATAGTCAAAGCTATGATTTTTCCAGTAGTCATGTATGGATGTGAGAATTGGACCATAAAGAAGGCTGAGTGCCGAAGAATTGATGCTTTTGAACTATGGTTTGGAGAAGACTCTGGAAAGTCCCTTAGACTGCAAGGAGATCAAACCAGTCAATCATAAAGGAAATCAACCCTGAATACTCATTGGAAAGACTGAGGTTGAAGCTGAAGCTCCCATACTTTGGCCACCTGATGTGAAGAGCCCACTCATTAGAAAACATCCTGATGCTGGTAAAGACAGAAGGCAGGAGGAGAAGGGGATGACAGAGGACGAGATGGTTGGATGTCATCACCAACTCAATGCACATGAGTTTGAGCAAGCTCGAGGAGATGGTGAAGGACAGGGAAGCCTGGGATGCTGAAGTCCATGGGGTTGCAAAGAGTTGGACACAACTGAGCGACTAAACAACAACATAGTATTTATTACAGTAGATGGCATATTTGCCTTTGAAAACATGACAGTTATAAAAATGATATAATATTTGGAACTATATGTAGCAGAAAACTAATAATTTTTTATACACAAAATAAGAAACATGGCATAAAGGCAAACAGAAATTAAGAGATGGAAGAGCAACTGAAGTATAGGAATAATTCTGAAAAACTAGCTTGAAAGAGCTAGCCTTGAAGAATGAGTTGGAAGCAAACAGTGAAAAAAAGGTAAAGTAATCAGGGAGGGCAAATACAGCACAAACAAAAGTACAAAGGCCCTGATGGTTCAGATGGTAAAGAATGTGCCAGTGATGCAGGAGACTCAGGTTCAATCCCTGGGTCAGGAAGATCCTCTGAAGAAGGGAACAGATACCTCACTCCAGTATTCTTACCTGGAGAAGTTCATGGACAGAGAAGCCTGGTGGGCTACAGTCCGTGGGATGGCAAAGAGTTGAACATGACTGAACAAATCACACACACAAATAGCTGATTCAATTCTCTGTACAGCAGAAACGAACACAACATTGTAAAGCAACTATACACTAACAAAAACTAATTAAAAAAAAAAGACATGAATGAACAGGAGTTAGGGAAACAAGTCATGTTTCAGGAAGCAGTCTGGTGGGAAAAAAAAGAGATTTTTGCATTAGGAGTACTGTTGAGAAGAAACAGTATCCCAAGAGAAAAGCAATACCGCAAGAAAAAATCTTGCTGTTCCAGAACACAGTCCTAAGAGCCTATTTAAAATAGGAAAAATTTATTTCATTCAAAGATTAACAAAATCAAAAACAAGCAATTCAGGATTTTTATGAAGATATAAAAAGGAAAAGGAAGAAAAAATTTTGAAGTGGCAAAAAAATCTGATTCAACATCAAAATGTAGTCATGTAATAGACAAAAATGGCCAAATACTTTTATATGAATATACAAAAGTAAGAAACTCTCTTATACATTATTAGCACAATTAGAGATACAAACAGAAAACAGAGATATGGAAGAGTTAAGATATGAGAACAAAGGTAAATAAAACATGAATGTCAGAGTTGACAGAAAAAAGGAAGGAAAAGAATACATAACTGAAATGAAGATCAAAGAAAGAAAGAAAACATTAACAATATAGTAATGGAAATGAGATAAAGATATTAGAGAAGCTTAAAAAATTAAACATAAATGTGCAATTAAAATGAGAAAATGAAAGAAATGAAAGACAGACAGGCAATGTACCTTTAACTGAAAGAAAACCAAAATACATAATAATTAACAGGGTCACCACACTGGAGTTGCCCTATTTATACAATTATAAAATAACCTAAAGCAAAGGTATAGCTAACATATTTGTAAATTTAAACAGCCACAGGAAAAAAGACAGATTGCATCTAAAAAAGCAATAGTTGAAACTGCCAATAATGAAAATTGATAATAGTGAAATGATACCCAAAATGTACTTGAAGAAAATAACTGTCAATCTAGAATTCTATGTAAGTTAAATGTTAGTCACTCAGTCATGTCTGACTCTTTGGGACCCCATGGACCACAACCCACCAGGCTTCTCTGTCCATGGAATTTTCCAGGCAAGAATACTGGAGTGGGTTGCCGTTTTCTCTAGAATTCTATACCCAGTAAAATATCTTTTGAGAAAAGAGGCGAATTTTCAAGCAAACAAAAACTGAGAGTTAATCTTCATTAGAAGAAATTCTAAAGGATGCAATTCAAATAGCAAGGAACAGCAAAAAAATCAGTAAAATTTGATAAAATTAATGGATACTATAAAATCAAGATTAGTAATGTCTTCTAGGATCTTTGAACATGGTATGAAAATAAGGAACAATAATATATGAGCTGGAATATAAGTAGATGGGAGTTGAAAATCTATTACGTTCTTGTACTGATAAATTTTGTTAAGTATTTATATTTGTAGTCATTTACAGACTCACTGTAAAAAAATATAAACAGGCTGCATTACTTTGTTTAAAAAAATAAGAGACAAGAACCAAAAAGAATAAATAAAGGACATGACGAAATTTTTCAGTAAAATGGTAGGATTAAACTCATATATTTACCAGTAATTCAATCAAGTAAGTAAATTAATGTTCAAATCATAAGAAGACAGATTAAAAACAACAACAACAACAACAACTACATTTACAGGAGATACATCTTTGAAAAAAGGATACAGAAAGCTTGAAATTAAAACATGGAGATAGATATGCCAACTCCTTGCGAACCCGTGGACTGTAGCCCACCAGGCTCCTCCATCCATGGGATTTTCCAGGCAAGAATACTGGAGTGGGTTGCCATTTCCTTCTCCAGGGGATCTTCCTGACCCAGGGATCAAACCCAGGTCTCCCGCATTGCAGGCAGACGTTTTAACCTCTGAGCCACCAGGGAAGCCCATGTTGTATAAACACTTACCAAATAAATGCAGTTATATTAATGTAAGACAATCTATGCCTTAAGGTAAAAACATTACTAAAGATAAAAATATACTTTAATAGAAAAGCTTTCATCCAAAATTCAAAATTTCTGTGCATCTAGAATGTAGCTTCAAAATATACCAAGCAAAAGCTGACAGAATTATATGAAGAGAGAATTCCATAATCATAGTTGGAAGTGTTAACACATTTTTCTTAGTAATTGAGAGATTCAGACAGAAAACCTTACTAGGAAAGCAGACTCATACAACATGATAAGCAAACTGGACTAACTGGACTTAGATAAAACACTGCACCAACAACTAAAGAACTGGATTTTGTCCAAGTACACATAATATGTTTATAAAAATTGAACAAAACAGGCAATATGGTAAGTCTTCTCAAATTCTGAAGAATTGGAATGCACAAAATACGACTTTGACCACTATGCATTTAGTCAGATAGCAGTAACAAGGAAAAGAGCCAGAAAACCTTTATGTATTTGGAAATTAAAAACTATATTTCTTACATAACTATGACTCACAAAAGGGTAGTATCATTTCCTAATGAAATTACTGAACTGGATAAAAATGAAAACACTTCATAGCACAATTGAAAAATAAGAAGAGGGAAATGCATGTCCTTAAATGCAAATACAGGAAAATAACAAACTCTGAAATTAAAAAGCTAAGTATCCATCTCAGTAAATTATAAAAAGCATATTAATCTCAAAGAGAAAAAGAAGAAAATATTAAACACAGAGTATAAGTGAAGGACATAAAAGTTAACATAAAGAATCAACAAACCAGAAGTTGGTTCTCTCAAAAGATAAACTTATGGTAAAAATAATGAATTGGGGAGGGAGAAATAATTCATAAATAATAAATATTAACACATTTAAAAAATCCTACAAACATTAAACAGATAATAGGGGGGTATTAGGTACAGTTTCATGCTAGTAAGTTTGAAATTTTAGGTGATCTTTTTAAACATCAATCAACCAACCAAATGACTCTGAACAGTCCTATAAAGTTTAAAGAAACTGAATTGGTAACCTAAAACTATTCCTGCAAGTAAATCTCAAGCACAGATACTTCAATGGTAAATTCAACCAAACATCTGAGAAAAAAATAATTCACATCTTACATTTATTCAGAAAACAGGAAGGTTAAATCCTAAACATTTTATGTGAATTAGTCTAATAATGATATTAAACCTGAAGAGGAAGTTAAGAGAAAGAAAAGCTAAAAGTCCAACCTTATTAATACAAATAGTTGAAAGAATTCTAACAAAGCATTAGTCAATCTAAACCCAAAATATACCAAAAAAACACATGATAAAGTTAAGTATATGTGAGGTTTAACATTAGAAATCAATTAGTATGATTCCACACATTAATAGAGTAGGAAAATCATATCACAAAAGGTAGAGAAAAAATGGCAAAATTCAATAACCATTTATGATACAAACTCTTGGCAATCATGGTATCTGATACAGAATCTTCAAAAACACCAGATCAAAAGTACATTTAACAATGAAATGTAAAAAGCATTTCTTCTGGGATCATGAACTACACAGGGGTATCCACTATAATGGCGGTTTAGTCGTTAAGTCCTGTCTGGCTCTTTGAGACCCTATGTACTATAACCTGCCAGGCTTCTCTGTCCATGGGATTCTCCAGGCAAGAATACTTGAGTGGATTGCCATTTCCTTCTCCAGGTGATTGTCCTGACCCAGGGATCAATGCCGGGTCTGCTGCATTGCAGGCAGATTCTTTACCGACTGAGCTATGAGGGAAGCCATCTCCGCTATAATTATGCCACAGTAATCTTTTACTAAAGATCTTGGTGGAGATTAAACACAAGGGGGAAAAGGGCATCAGGGCTGCAAAGAAAAATGTGTCATTATACCTAAGTACAGATGACACTTGAACAAGACAAGTTTGAACTACACATGTCCACCTATATGTGGATTTTTTCCAATAAATATATTAGAATATTTTTTGGAGATTTGCAACAATTTGAAAAAACTCACAGATGAACCACACAGCCTAGAAATATCAAAAAAAGTAAGACGACTTAGGTATGTCATGAAAGCATGAAATATGGAGATACTACCCTATCCATATTTATATAGGCATAAGACTCTATAAAATACGGGAGATCAAACCAGTCAATCCTAAAGGAAATCAGTCCTGAATATTCATTAGAAGGACTGATGCTGAAGCTGAAGCTCCAATATTTTGGCCACCTAATGCAAAGAGCGAACTCACAGGAAAAGATCCTGATGCTGGGAAAGATTGAAGGCACGAAGAGAAGGGGACAACAGAGGACGAGATGATTGGATGGCATCACCAACTCAAAGGACCTGAGTTTGAGCAAGCTCTGGGAGTTGTGAAGGACAGGGAAGCCTGGCATGCTGCAGTCCATGGGGTCGCAAAGAGTCGGACGTGACTGAGTGACTGAACAACAAAAAGGGAAGTTTCTAGGCAAATAGGAAGTCTATTAAGGAAATAAATACAGCCCAACATTTTCTTAAAATACAGACTATACCTGAAGAAGAGCATACTAATACATCAAATACACTAAAAGTAGTTTTTGTTTCCTCCACCATAAGAAGTCTGAAAAATGCTATGGATTCCCTAGACTTTCTTATGATCAGGCAGGAACTTCTTACCCTTCTCTACTATGTTTTTAATGGAGCACAAGCCAAAAAACTGCAGTGTTTACTTCCTTATTTGTCCAACAAATCATCATCAGTGAAGTCAGCAGCAAACTGAATAACCCTGGAAGGAATGTTTATTAACTAAACACTGCTCCAGGCCAGTGAAGAGTAAAAGCGTGACTTAGCTATTAGTCTCAAGCATAGTTACCACCAATTTCCCTACACTTGGTTCCTTCCTAGAGTCAGAGGATAAGTTAACTGTCTGCTGTAGCAGAGTTACACGTGGTTTTAACAACTTCTTTTAAGTGAGTCTATTGCTAAACAGGCAGTTCTAAAACCTGTTTTTAGCTAATTATATAAAATTGCTGGTGGGTCTGTTGTTTACCTTACCAAAATATTAAATGCCATAAAAAGACTTAGAACATAAAGTTACTTGTGCCTTCATCTATAAAGTTAAAAAAACATACATTCATTCTCAGAAATGGTATACATACATATATATATACACACACACATATACGTATATACTTTCATTACTGACATTTTGATTGTAAAAGATTATTACATATGTTCCATTTGTATATACTCCAAAGTATATTCTATTTAAACACAGTAATCATTTATTTGAAAGTATCATCATCACTTAGATAAACAGTAACAATGCATAAGGATGAGAGGCAGGTTTGTTATTATTATAAGGTGGAGTTGGGAGCAATTCATTTTAACTTAACTTTAAATTTATAAACTCAAAGAAGGCACTGGTTCTGTTTCTCTAACTGTAAAATATTCAACCAAATCCTAAAGGATATCAGTCTGAATATTCATTGGAAGGACTGATGCTGAAGCTGAAGCTCCAATACTTTGGCTACCTGATGTGAAGAGCTGACTCCTTGGAAAAGACCCTGATGCTGGGAAAGATTGAAGGCAGGAGAAGAAGGGGACGAGAGGATGAGGTGGTTGGATGGCATCACCAACTCAATGGACATGAGTTTGAGCAAGCTCCAGGAGCTGGTGATGGACAGGGAGGCCTGGCGTGCTGCAGTCCATGGGGCTGCAAAGAGTCGGACACGACTGAGTGACTGAACAAGAACAACAAATCTGACAAGTGAGTGCCTAATCATAATGAAAGATAGTGATAAGATTAAAATAGATGAAAAGAGCACCAAAAAAGTTTATTATTCTTTGTTTCTATTAAGGAATAGGATTTCTATTTTCTATATAATTCTGCATCATTTCACAAGTTTTATACTGAGCATTAAGCTTTTTCACTCAGTGCTCCTGACTCCAAATGTGTGGGTTTTCTCCTTACACCAACCATTTCTCCAATTCTCTGACTCCAACTTGGTATCCAACAGAGATTCAACTCAATTCTGAGAGTATCTGCCTGGAGTTAGTGTCAGAACTCATAAGTTAAACGACTCAGTCTGACAAGATTATCCTCACTTCAAATTCCAATCATAAATTCCATGCCACTGGTACTTGTGACCTATCAGCTGTAAATTGGGGTTTCCCACAGCACCCTTCAGAGTCAATGAGTCTAGAGTAATCACATAATTTAGGAAAGCACTTTAGTTACTATCACTGGTTTATTATAAAGGATTCAAATCTGAAACAGCCAAATGGAAGAAAAATGTAAGGCAAGGTATGGGGGGGGGGTGTGTGTGTCTGTGTGTGTGTGTCTGTGTGTGTATGACTGGAAGTGTGTGTAGCTTCCATGCGTGTGTGTGACTGGAAGTGTGTTTTTGTGTACCTTCCGTACCCTTCAAGTCACACCCCCTAGCACCTCAATGTGTTCATCAAACTGAAGTTATCTGAGCCCCACTGTTCTGGGCTTCTGGGGAGATACCATTAGGCGGGCATGACTGATTAAAACATGATTTTAGGTGACTGAACACCATCTTTGACTCGGCTTCTCTCCCCAGAGATCAGGGATGGGGCTGATCTTTATGGAGATCTGAAGTTACCTAGGGAATTCAGCACCAGTCATCTCAGCATACAAAAGACACTTATCACTCTGCAGATCCTAAGGGTTTTAGGAGTTGTGTGCCAGGAAACAGAAAAGACCAAATACTTATTTTTTATTATAATACAAGCACCTACTCTGTACTCTGTTACTATGACAGCTAAATTTTTTAAAAGCATGCTACTCTATACAATAAGAACAGAGTTCCTTAAATAACAAAACACAAGATTTTAAATATTTAATTGGTATCCTCCTCCAAAACAATTACCTTGGGAGATTATATCCTTTAGGGGAAACACACACCCTGGTCAGGCACCATAGTAACCATCTGCATGAGTTATTTTACAACAGGAGATCCTAGTAAAGAACATGGAATTAATAAGCTCTTTCTCGGAAGAGTTCGGGAAAGGTCAAAAGGAGACACCATGTGTCCCACCATCTCCCAGAGTCCTCACTGGCATCTATCTTGGCTGAGCAATGCGAGTGCCCTCAGGAAGGACTCTTGAGTCGAAATGATCAGCCAGAGACAACCCAGAAACTAATCTCATCACAATAAAACCTGAGACTGTGAGCCAAGTGGCAGAGCAGTTCTCCTGGGTTCCCTTATCCTACTGCTCTCTGCCTGGGCGCCCCTTCCCAATAAAGTCTCTTGCTCTGCTGGCACATGTGTCTCCTGGGACAGTTCATTTTCCATGTTACACAAGAGCCCACTCTCAGGCCCTGGAAGGGGTTCTCCTTTCTGCAACAATATTATGTTCTAACATTCCTATTTCCTTCAGAGGCAGATCACAGGCTACCCAAGAAAATTAGCAATTATGTAGCATTCACATCACACAGACAATGTTTCCAACACAAATCTCTTCATCATCAACTATATCATTATTAACTGTATACTAATAAAATTTTCTGGCTTATCCAAGCACTCCCCAGCCCCAAACTGTGTGTGTGTGTGTGTGTGTGTATCATTTGCTCAGTGGTGTCCGACTCTTTGCAACCCCATGGACTGTAGTCTGCCAGGCTCCTCTGTACATGGAATTCTCCAGGCAAGAATACTGGAGTGGGGTTGCCATTTCCTTCTCCAGGATATCTTCCTGACCCAGAGATTAAACCTGGGTCTCCTGTGTTGGGAGGCAGATTCTTAACCATCTGAGCCACCAGGAAAGCCCCAAATTACACTATTAAAAAAATGACAACTTGTTATCAACAAAAATATGTAAAGGAATAGGTCACTGGTACTGAAGGTAACATTAAAAGAAGTTTTCTAAGTCGCTCAGTGCTGGTCAATGTTAGCATCTGTAAGTACATGGTTTTCCAAGATGACAATTTAAATTTAGATATGTGAGTTCAAGTATGTTACTTGCTTATTTTTCAAGTTTCAGTATCACGTTATGGACCTGTCTTACAGAAAAGAAGTCCCTAACTCAAGGAGCTAAATCTTCTGAGTAAAAAGATAGGGGAGGAGAAGGGAAAGAAGAAAAGGAAACTAAGAACTGACATAAACTTATATTCTTTAAAACACAAAAACAAAAACCTGTTTCTTGTATATACTTAAAAATCACCCTAATAACCAATCTAAGTTATATGTTTATGACATACCATTTACAGCTTTTTCAATCAATTCTTCACAAGCATCAAAATCACCCTTCAATACCAATTTATCATGCAGATCTGTTAACATTGGATGTTCCAGGGCAATCTTGGTTTTCTTTTGCAGTGATTCAAAGGCTTCTGTATAGTTATGTTGTCTAAAGTGTTTTAGGCAAAGACGAATAGCTTCCTGTTCACGGTACTACTGGAACACAAGAGAAGGTATGAAAAAAAGGGATCTGGTTAGTTATTTCTTTAGGAAATAATAAGTGACAATTACTAACCTGAAGTGAGCATTTTAAACATTAACTAAACATATTAAGCATAACTTAGCATTGTACTAACCCTATTCATTAGTATTATTATTACTAATTCTACTATTAAATGGCAAAGCTGAAGCCTGGTCAATTGTAATAACTTGCCAGAGGTCACAAAGTATATAGCAGAAAGATATTAAAGAGATGAAGATATACAGATATATATACTGGCATATTATTTCATGACGATAAAAGATACCAAAAGATGAAACCAGGTCTAATTCTGAACTTTCAAGAAAAGAACCAGAAAAAATATTTATCAAAGCCTACTTAAGATGGTAAAAATAATAGCTTTCAAAGGGTTTACTAATCGGGCAACAATGTTGGTACTGAAAGCACAGAAGCCATTAAATAACATGCTCTTTGTTCTCAGTTCTAAGTAATAAGTTACTAGTTGAATGACAAATATTATCCAACATTCATGTATTTCAAATTCAGAAACAGGTTTTATGATTCAAAATCATCAAGAAGAAACTATTTAAGTTTCATAATTTTTTTCTAACCCTGAGCTAACTCATCGATTAAATAGCTATAAAGTAAAAAAATCTCAATTAATTACAATCCAAAAAGAAATATTCAATTTAATAAGTCTATTCCCTAAAAGGATGAAAGCCAAAAAACAAGATCACATATAGAATTTAAAAGAAAATTTAACTTCAAGTATAAGTTATGACACAGAGAACAGCCTTATGGACAAGGGTAGGGGAGCAGAGGGAGAGGACGAAATAAATGGAGAGAGCAGCACAGATGCACCTTCACTGATGTGTGCAAATAGACAGCCAATGGGAACTTGCCGTATGACTCAGGGGACTCAGACTGGGGCTCTGTAATCACCTAGAGGGGTGGGAATGGGCGGGAGGGAAAAGGGAGATTCAAGGAGGGGGGCGGGGGGGGCATATGTATACCTATGATAATTCATGTTGATGTATGACAGAAATCAAACCAATACTGTAAGCCAATCATCAATCAAAAATAAATATTTAAAAAAAGAATAAGTTCTAAGACTTCCACAAATTTCCTAAATAAGAATACAACAAACTGACATGGAATCAATGCATAATAACCAAATAAAAATATAATTTACTTGTAAGCATTGCTGTTTAATAAGGCAGGAAAATTTACAAGACTCAAAGCACTAATCAGTTTATAGTTTTTGATATTTTATTGACAGGTTACCAAAACACTTTTTCTTAAACACTATAACAAGGTTTTCCCTCATCAATTAACAAAAGAATAATTCTATAACCCAACTAACTTCATATTAATAGTTTCATATGCTTGGCCTCTAAATAAAGATTTATCTAACTATCTGGAACCATATTAAACAGTAATACCTTGTTATCATGCTGACTTTAATTTCTAGAGGTTTACAATAACACAGAGAACTTGACAAAAGAATGACCAAACAGTTTTAAGTTCTCAAATATAATCTGTCCATAACGTTGCAGGGGAAAAGGTGCAATTTGCAATTTCTCACAGTATCAAGAGATTTGTGAACATATTAAAGAAAACACATGTACGTATCAGAGACTAAAGAGAAAATTTTTTCTGGTATCAGAAAACCTTACTCATTAATTTTTAAAAAAAAAGAACCAATAGAATTTAGAAGACTATAAGTATGTGCTAAGCACTGTTATGTGTATAATACTGTAACTGTCATTTTTAATGTTTAAGAATATCATCTCTACCTTGAAATAATTTAGAATATTACAGGCAATCCCAGAAAATACATTAAAAATATAGAAAAACAAAAATCCAGCATCTATTTTAAATTGGATATAATCAAATCCCCACAATAAATTAGTCAAACAAGAAGTTCCTCAGTTACACTGACCAGAAAAGAACTGAAATTCTATTTAAAGAAAAAAAACTTAGAAAGAATCTATATTGCTTCCCAACCTCCTAAGGGATTAGTTGACAGTTCAGCCCAAGTCAGGAAGCAGTGATTAGATTAAAGCTTATCACTCCCCTAATGAGACACAGCCCTCCCCTCAACAAAAACATAGCCGAAATAGTTAAATGGATATACATCAGAAACAAAGATGAAACGTTAAAGGTGTTCAAAAAAACCAAAGACCCATTTCTTAATAATTTAAATTCACACTTTTCAGGCTGCATTTATTATATAAAATGACCTATGAATAAAGTTATTAAATATGACCTTTATACTCCCTATAAGAATAAGATCACAATATTTATAGAAACTATCTATCTCAAATTTTAGTTCTTTACAAGGAAAAGTAAATATTGCTATTTTACTCAATATGAACACAAAGGAGGAATACATAATAAGAGCAACCCAGAACCACAACTACCCCACTGAAAACTACATAAAAATATTTCTATCAATATAGATTAAAAAGAAAATTCAGAGACAGATGGGTATATTAATATAATAGCAGATTCTGGCGCCACACTGCCTGAGTTGATGTACTGCCTTGAGCACTCGACAGCTGTGTGGCCTGAGGCAAAATACTTGTCCTGTCTGTGTTCTACTCCATCATCTGCAAAACATGGATAATAACTGTACCTATCTCACAGAATGGCAATGAGTGAGTAAGTGACAAAGAAGGTTACAACCTGGCAAAATGCAAATGTTTAATAAACACTGATTCATCTTTTTAATTATCATTACTGTTCTCAATATTTTAAATTAATCTCAAGACAAGAGCATGACACAATTCTCTATTACAGGCATCTGAAACATAAAATCCGGATTTTAAAATACAGTCCTACCTTACTATACCAGTTGAGACAGGGCTGTACTACATCGGGATCATCAATGCCACTAAGTTCAACATACCAGATGCTAAAGTTAAAGCTGGGTCCCCACGATAAGAGTGGAACTTGGAGGAGGAAAAAAAGAAAGAAAAAGAAAAAAATTAACATAGTTCAAATAAAACTTTAGCAAAGTAAAACCACAACTCAAACTTAATAGTCAGCAAATCTTCTGAATACTTTCTATATGCCCAGCACTGTACTATTGGTGCTGGGGCCACAGTAGCAAAATGAAACATATGACCATTGCCATTATCAGGTTGCTTTAATTACAAAAACATGAGGATATATTCAAAGTGTCATATATCTATCCCCCCAAAAACAGGACTAGGGCTAGATGATTTATTTTAGCAGGTTAGTTTTTATCAATGCCACAAGAAACAAATAATTACTATAAAAGTTATTTATAATTTAAACTGTATCAGAGCACAGAAAGAGAGAAACTTCAATTGCTTAGCAAAGAGGCATATCCCAGAAAACAAAACCAGAAGAGAAAAGATTTAAGGATAATCTCAGCTCTGAGTATATATTCAAAATTTTAAAAAATACTGATTTTTTAAAAAAGCAAATTAATTCTACCAGGTTTTCACTGCACTAAATAGAAGCAGTTCAAGGAATGAAAGGTTGGTTCAACAGGAGTGATATTAATGTAATTCATCATGTTAAGTAAGTAAAAGAGAAACACATTTGATTACTTCAACAGATGCTAAGAGCAAACTAATAAAATTTACTTAAAAAAAAGAAAATCCAAACTCTTAATATATAAGCAACAGAGACAGAAGAAAACTTTGCTACCTAGATTTTTTGTCTTAAGTATCAAAACCTCAACCCACCACCCCCCTCAAACAAACCAAACCAAAACAAAAAACTAATGGAGAAACATTGAGTATTCCCACTCAAATCAGGAACATGACAAGGAGGCCTAATATCTCTACCATTCAACACTATATGGGAGATCCTAGCCAGTGCAATCAGGAAAAACCCCTGCATATCAAGAAAAAAATATCACTTGAAGATGATTTAGCTTATCTACCTAAAAAATTCAAGACATTTAACTGAAAAACTTTTATCTAAAGTTTATATGCAAGAAAAAAAGAAAAAGCTTAAAATATCTCAGAATAAACTTTAAAATATGCAAGGTAATAAAATTTTAAAACATAAATATTTTACTTAGTATGTTTCCAGATGGGAAAACTCAAAGGTTGTAAACATGTTGATTCCCCTCAAATTAATTATAAATTTAATGTAATCTTATAATCCTTATGGTATAGATCTTATTTTTTTGACATCAGACAAGCTGATCTGAAAAATAGCAACAAGACAAAATATCTAAAAAAATACTAATAATAAGAAAATAAACATACTAAAAGATACAGGAATTTTAAGTTTGGTATTAGTGAAAGAAAACAAAGTAACATTACTGGAGCATAAGAGTGTGTCCAAAAATCTCTGAAGGATCCAGAGGAATTTCATAGAATCACGATGACATTTCACATCAGTAATGACAGGACACAGCAGACAAAAGTTTTTAACCTGTGATCCATAGGCTCCCCACAACCCTTTCAGGAGGTCCCATGTGGTCAAAACTACTTTTCGTAATAAGACTAAGGCTTTATAGCCTTTTCTTTTTTGTCTAAACTGTACTGACATTTGCACTCATGGTACAAAGGCAATGCTGAATAAAACTGTTGGCATCTTGGTAGTGCCAAAAAAGTAGTAGTATGAGAGTGTTCCAGTGTTCATTCCTTAATACAGTATGAACTGAACTGTATTCCTCGCCATCACACACCTGCAGTTAAAATACAAAAAGACAATTCATTTAAGAATGTCTTCTGCAAATAGATAGCCAGTGGGAATTTGATATATGATGCAACGAGCTCAAATTCAGTGTTCTCTGACAACCTAGATGGGTGAGATGGGGTGGAGGTGTGAGGGATATTCAAGAGGCAGGGGACATATGTATACCCATGGCTGATTCATGCTGATGCGTGGCAGAAATAAGCATAATACTGTATGGCAGCTATCCTCCAATTAAAAATAAATTTATAAAAAAATAAAATGCTTGTCCATAAAAAAGAAAATAGCATAAAGTAAGCTACAACAATATAGTTTATAGCACAGCTAACATAGCCAACATTTTAGAACTTTAAATGGACCATACGATATAAAATATTATATCATTACACTGTATACTTGAAATACATACAATTTTATAAATCAAGTATACTTCAATAAACAGTATAAAAAGTAAATATATAAATAAATTTACTTCTTGGTTTGTGAAAAGTTTTCTTAATTTTCTTAAATGATGCTCATTTTCATAGCTCCTAGAAATGCATACATTTTTTAAATAAAATGTCAAGTTTTGCCTGTAATATACACTTAATGCAACATAAACTCCTAAAATCGTGACTGCATTATCAATTTAATGTTAATTTTAACTGCAATGCTTAACTGTGCATTCATCCTTCTAATTAAAATAATGATTTAAACATGAAAAAATGTCTCCAATGACGTGTAAAAATTAATTTTAGTAAATTCCTATCATTAAGTACACATCATTTTAATATTCTGTGTGGCACAATGGAAAGTACATGTAAAGTACTTTTGCTGCACATGAAAGTATGATGGCATTCTCAAGGAAAAGAACCTGTGTAAGTTGTGAGCTGAAACAACCACTGAAATAGCTCTGTAGGATATTATTTTTTCTTAAAAGAAAAGCTGACATCTATGAGTATTTAGATTGCAGTATCTGTCAGACATTTACTTGTCATTTCAAAGACAACAAATATCAGTATTTGTTGCCATGGACAAAATTCAAGCTTTTGAGTAAAAATTAGAATTTTGGAGAATCAGTATTCAGCATTGTGAGCTTAGCTACTTTCCAATACTTTTCTGATAAGATTGGTGGTAATAATAACAAGTGTGATTTTTAAAAAATATTATATAATGAAATGCTTCAATGTTTGAAAGATTTGCATAACTCAGTGAATCACATTTTCTAAATTATCAATAAATGATTTTACAAAACCATACACGGACGAAAGACTGGTTCAAGGTACAAAACAGAACAATGGATTTTAATATCACACCAACATGGTTCAGACTGAGTAATGTAACTAAGAAACTAATACTTGTCAATTTTTGATTTAAGTATCAAAACAGAATATCTATAATATTTATTATCAGGTCTACTAATTTCCAAGTCCACTGCTATTTCCTAGCATATGAGACTCAATGAAGAGCTAAGATGTACTAGGTCAGATGCTTTCCTATTCTTGTCATCTAAAGGATGCTGAGTGAGTAAAGATAGAGAAAAGCAACAAAAACTAGTCATCAGGATATATGCAGGATTCCCAGAATGTTTAATATGATCTTCAGTTTATATGTGCAAATAACACAAACTTCAAAAAGTCTTATACCAACAAATACTGAATTATCATCACTTTTGGTGTGCATTTCTTCAGAAGTACCATTTAAAAAGCATATCTACTACATCATAGCAATAACCATTAGGCAGTATAAATATCAGAATAAAACAACAGTCTAAACCCAAGACCCCAAGCACACAGTCTGTAAGTGTGACTTATTATTTAGTGATCTGAAATCCATTCTTAAGTTCCCAGTCCAATTTCAATAAAATCAGGAGGAAAAAAAGCTTCCTACTATATCTATTCAAGTCAGCAAAATGTTTATTTATTAAATCCTTATAAGCAACTGTGGGAGGGAGCTTAATTAGGAAATCATCTCACAAGATCTTATATTAGACGAATAAAGAGTACAGTGAATTTTTAACAAACTGAAGGCATATATACAGGATGAGCAGAATGATATACACCCATTTCAAACATACACCAATGATTTCTGGTGGTGTTAACAACACTAATTCTGCATATTGGACACGCTCTGTGTTGTGTATCAGAAATCTAAATGTGAACTGGAGCCCCAAGCACACTTTCCTCACTCTCTAATAAAAGATGCCTTTACTCTCACCTCAAATAAAAAAATTTTTTTAGAAACTCCTCACATCCCAAGGCTAAGAGTCTGTATCCTAAGATTCATTATGAGCTCTTCCAAAGGGATAATCAAACAAAGATAAGATCTGGATCAATGCCTCTCACACTTTTTCATAAAATGGCATGCATAGAAAATTACAAGATACTTAGTACTCAAGTACACAGGCTTCAGGATTCAGTGATTCTAGGATTGGCGGGGAGTCAATGTACACATGTACAAATACATTTAATATGCTTTGGAAGTACCATTTGGAAAGCTCTTGTCTAGATGACTATACAGCTCTTAGAAGACGTTAGTAATTTTAAGCTCAGGTCCTGGAAGACTATAAAAATTCAAGATTAACCTCGCTGAAAGAGTGCATCTACTCTTACTCAGTTCACTTCAGTTTAGTCGCTCAGTCGTGTCTGACTCTTTGCCACCTCATGGACTGAAGCATGCCAGGCTTCCCTGTCTATCACTAACTCCTGGAGCTTCCTCAAACTCATGTCCATTGAGTCAGTGATGCCATCCAACCATCTCATCCTCTGTCGTCCCCTTCTCCTCCCACCTTCAGTCTTTCCCAGCATCAGGGTCTTTTCAAATGAGTCAGTTCTTCACATCAGGTGGCCAAAGTATTAGAGTTTCAGATTCAGCATCAGTCTTTCCAATGAATATTCAGGACTGATTTCCTTTTGGATGGACCGGTTGGATCTCCCTGCTGTCCAAGGGACTCTCAAGAGTCTTCTCCAACACCACAGTTCAAAAGCATCAATTCTTCTGCACTCAGCTTTCTTTATAGTCCAACTCACATCCATACATGACTACCAGAAAAACCACAGCTTTGACTAGACGGACCTTTGTTGGCAAAGTAATGTCTCTGCTTTTTAATATGCTGTCTAGGTTGGTCATAACTTTTCTCCCAAAGAGTAAGCATCTTTTAATTTCATGGCTGCAGTCACCATCTGCAGTGATTTTGGAGCCCCCAAAAATAAAGTCAGCCACTGTTTCCACTGTTTCCCCATCTATTTCCCATGAAGTGATGGGACCGGATGCCATGATTTTAGTTTTCTGAATGTTGAGCTTTAAGAAAACTTTTTCACTCTCCTCTTTCACTTTCATCAAGAGGCTTTTTTAGTTCTTCTTCACTTTCTGCCATAAGGGTGGTGTCATCTGCATATATGAGGTTATTGATATTTCTCCCAGCAATCTTGATTCCAGCTTGTGCTTCCTCCAGCCCAGCGTTTCTCATGATGTACTCTGCATATAAGTTAAATAAGCAGGATGACACTATACAGCCTTGACGTACTCCTTTTCCTACTTGGAACCAGTCTGTTGTTCCATGTCCAGTTCTAACTGTTGCTTCCTGACCTGCATACAGATTTCTCAAGAGGACAGGTAGTCTGGTATTCCCAACTCTTGAAGAATTTTCCAGTGCTGTGATCCACACAGTCAAAGGCTTTGGAAGACTGTAAAAATTCAAGATTAACCTCACTGAAAGAATGCATCTACTCTACTTACAAATGAATGCAATAAGTACACAAAACACCTAGCATAGTAACTGGTAAGTGCACATGGTAAGTGCTCAGTAAATGCTAGATATTATTACTATTAACTCCTATTACTATAATAATTTTCTTCTTAATAGTATACTTTTAAAATGTTACCTCTCCACATGCTCTCATGAAAGCCACCGTTGGGGTATGTTCTTTCCCCACCTCCCTCTGACAAGACACAATACTCATCCTAGATTTCCAGACTCCTGAGGATCCAGAAGGCATGCTGGGTTCAGCGAAA
Source organism: Cervus elaphus (assembly GCF_910594005.1). NCBI lineage: Eukaryota > Metazoa > Chordata > Mammalia > Artiodactyla > Cervidae > Cervus > Cervus elaphus. The sequence goes on along the minus strand of NC_057832.1, from coordinate 101,389,802 downwards.
GCTAAAGCTTCTCTCTGAACTTCCGACACCCACTCAGGCTACAAAAATCCATAAAATTCATAGAAATCTAAGTCATCTCATCTACCAAAAACCAGAACTCTTTCAGAATCCTTCCAAAAAATCAGTACTTCTTTCTGCCTTCACATCACCTTATTTCCTAACACAACTACTATCCTGGCTATGAATCAAGATACAAACCTTTCTAGTCACCATATAACTAATAACCTTATCCCCATTCAACTTTATGCTTTCAGCCATCTGATCTAATCGCCCACTGAGGTTTTCCCTTCCAAACTTTAAATTTGCTCTCTTGAATCTAACCACCCAAATAACTACTCTCCTTCCTTACTAAACTTTCTTTTTACTTATAAACCTTACCTGAAACTAAGCTTCTTCCTAAGGCCAACTCTCAACTTTCACACTAAGTCGTACTGAAGACTTCACTCCAGCATGGGCTCTTTGTTTTTTTGTTTGGTGATTCCCCTTGGATATTCAATGAACGCTGTGACCCAATCCCTCTCAGATTTAAATGTAAAATGAAAAATACATAGAATTCAGAGTAAGCAAACTGTATTGAACTACAGCTATAAAAATAACTAAGATACAAAATTATGATATAGAAATATATATGCTTTTTATTAGCACATTAGCTAACAAGATTCAGTGGCAGGTCTAATAATTACCATAATTTCAAAGACATAATATTTGCCACAGTGTAATGTAATGAGAAATATTTATAACTTCTATCCAAAACAAGTCACAGGCAATGCCAAAACAAGTCACAGGTAATGCCAAATACCTATATTCATAATTGAAGAAAATGCTAAGAGGTTAGAGAACACAAAGATGTAACTTTTCCTTCATTAAGTTCACACAGCCACTGATTAATCCCTATAAATCTCTGTATAATAAACTCAAAAAGTATAAATAGGATGTCTCTAATGAGGCAAGCAGTTTGCTTGACGCTTCTGAAATATGAGGAAACAGAAGACAGTTGCTATCACCAGGGATTTCAGAATCTACTTGAGGAAACAAAACTTTCACCTATCACAGAGTAAAAGAATTCAACATTCATAAAAAGACAGACTTAAGTTTGTATCCTATCTCTATGTCCTACTGAACAGTCTTGGTCTAATCATTTAATCTACGTCTAAACTTCAGTTTTCTCATCTGGAAAGTGAGCATAATATACCTATTTCAGAGTATTTCAGTTTATTTCATAAACAACATCTATTTATTACTTTAAAGTAATATAAGCACATATCCAAAAGTGTATACCAAATGCTATGTCTTTGACTCATCACTTACTAGCTATATACCCTGGGACACATCATTTGACTTCTAGTCTCGGTTTCCTCAACCAAAAAAGGCAAGATTTTTATCTTCCAGTGTCATGCTCAAATGATATACCATTTGTGAAAACACTTATAAACACAAAAGCAGTAAAAACACATTCAACTCTTTGCAACCCCATGAACTGTACCCCACCAGGCTTCTCTGTTCATGGAATTCTCCAGGCAAGAATACTAGAGTGGGTTGCCATTTCCTTCTCCAGGGAATCTTCCTGACCCAGGGATTGAACCTGCAACTCTTTTTTCTCCTGTACTGGCAGGAGGATTTTTTTTTTTTTTTTAACCACTGAGCCACCTGGGAAGCCCATTAAAAACATATGAAGTTCTAAGTAATGATTGCTGAAATGACATGATGGTTCAAATCATGTGCATGTACTTTTTCCATGTCTAACTGATGCATAAGAGGACTTCTGTTCTCTTATAAATTTTTTAAGGGAAAAAACTATTCAACAACCCTAAACAGGCTTCTATTCATAGTTCTTCTAATGAATAATATTAGAGGATTAAGAACTTTAGAAGCAGCAGTAGTATTTTCCTTCAAAGAAAACTGATGGGTACAGAAAATGTACTCTGAAAATTCAAATAAAATAAAAAAAGAGAACATTTCATTTTGCATGACTAAGCAATCAGAGGTTGAGTAAGTACTTTCAAATTTTTTAATCTAAATTTATTACATGAAAATATAAAATATTTTCACTGCTGCTGCATTTGGAATGTAAGAATTGTTCAAGCTATACAAGAATCTATAAGAAATGGGTGGCATGCATACTGAGGAAAGAATTATTTATTAGCATGAAAGAAGAAACAACTAAAGAACTGTTTCAAAAAATTTGCTTGTTCATCAATTTTCACAGATAAACAGGATACAGGTTTTTATTTCCAATTACTGATTATGACAAACTATAGCTTCTGCTGCAAGCACTCACACCAAGCTCAGCCTGGGCAGCTACATGGTGCTGCACAGGGGAGTTCTACTACAAACCCCACTGTCAGTAGCTATTTAAGAGCAAAGGCAACTACAACTAAGGCTTTGGCCAAAGGAGCGCACGGAGCTCTGGGCCCACACGGTGGCGGACCCCGGCACCAAGACAGCCTGAGGCCCCTCTGACACTCTTCCACACCCTCTCCTGCCCTGGCTCAGGTAGATGGACTGCGTTAGGCAGCAGGAAAGGTGGGAGAGAGACTGGACAGCCGTGCCCCCAGTGAGGGTCGGGGCAGGGTCGGAAGGGCAAGAGGCCACCTTGCTCAGGCAGGTTACAGGGGCAGGGCTCTGCTCCAGGATTCCTTCTCTCCCTCAGCTGGTAGAGGTTCAGGAAGCAGGATTGGGGTTTGCTCATTTCCCTGCTTCCTGTTTCTTTCAGGCTTCCCAGGTGGTGCTAGTGGTAAAGAACCTGCCTGCCAATGCAGGAGACATATGAGACTTGCGTTTGATCCCTGGGTTGGGAAGATCCTCTGGGGGAAGAAATGGCAACCCACTCCAGTATTCTTGCCTGGAGAATCCCATGGACAGAGGAGCCTGGAAGGCTACATACAGTCCATAGGGTTGCACAGTGTTGGACATGACTAAAGTGACTTAGCATGCACACCTATTTATAAAAGAAAGTAAAAAACCAAAAAGTCCAATGATTCTAAAAATAGTTCTCCCTCTATAAATAGTCTTTTCAGATTTCTTTTTATCTAATTACATGTACAGAGGAGCCTGGTGTGCTACACTCCATGGGATCACAGAGTCAGACACACACTCAATGAAACTATTTGACTCAATGAAATGAACAGGCCAACTTGCAGCAGACTGGCAAATGATGATAATGGAGCTGTTCCTTTCAAAAGAGGATTTTTCTCTCAAATCAAAACACAGGATTCTGGCTTTTACTATCATTCTCTAGGGAATATGATTCACCATAATTACAATTTTAACATACTATTTTCAAAGGCATGAAATAAAGATGGAAATTAATAGTGAAGTCCTCAACTTTCATACCCTCTAACACAACTTATAAACAAAATAATCCTAAAAACACTAGTTTTGAGGAGGTATTACAAATACTTTTAAAGTTAGAACACTTGCTAAAAAGATAAATGCCTTAGACAGCATTTTTCAAGAATTACTTTGAAACTAATTAGTAGGTTATAAAATTAGTTTTATGTGTTTGACCAACACTACCACACATACAAAAATGAAATACAAAAAAAAAAAAAAAAACAGAAAATAACCATAATATACTGCCTTAAGGAATCCATCAGTATTTGGTTTTAGAATGATGCAACTTTAGAACTGATAAACCTTCCATAAAACAATCAAGGCTCTCAAATCACTGTATCTCATTAAACAATAAAGTATTTAGAAAAGATTCTATTTGAAATAACTGTCACTCAGTTACAGATTTATAAACTGGGGGCCAGCCAAACAGGAAACATTTTGGGCTTTGTGGGCTATAATGTCTTTTGCAACTACTCAACTTTGCCATTGTAGTGCAAAAGCAGAGAGATACTATGTGAAAAACTGCCATGGCGGTGTTGCCATAAAATTTTATTTAAAAAAAAAACAGTGAACCTACAGGTTTGGGCCCACACAGGCTGTAGTTTGCTAATTAATGGTATAAAGAATTTATTTCTATTCCAGAATGCTAAAAGCCTTACCTATTTTAATGAATCGACACGGAAACATCTGTTCATCAATTTTATGCTTTAAGGTAAATGTTTCTTTGTTATAATCATTCTTTAAGCCACTGTGGAAAAAAAATAAGGTTATTAAATCTGATTTCATAATTTAGTAAACATACTAAAACAAAGATTAATAACATACCCAGATTTTAAGGTTTGACAAATACAACAGGGATAATATAACGAAGTAGTTGAACATGAGAATATAGGACAAAGCTTGTACATTCATATCAACTGCACTATATGGTGGTCTCTTAATTAAATAAGGGCTAATGAAAATGTTCAGTGTTAAAGAATGTGACTACAGTGCATGAAAATGTGTGACAAGACCCAGTGTCCTTTGTGTAGAAAGAAAGAAGGTGAAGTCGCTCAGTCATGTTCGACTCTTTGCGATCCCATGGACTGTAGCCTACCAGGCTCCTCCGTCCATGGGATTTTCCAGGCAAGAATACTGAAGTGGGTTGCCATTTCCTTCTCCAGTAGATCTTCCTGACCGAGGGACTGAACCCAGGTCTCCCACATTGTAGGCAAACACTTTACTGTCTGAGCCACCAGCGAAGTACTGAATACAATATAAAATATTCAAGCAGTAAGAAAATTGCAAAACAATTCATACTCATATCTTACAACCCAAATAGAGTCAGACATTTGAATTTGCCAAAGAATTAAGTCATTAAATTCTGACTGAGATGCCAATGTTCCTTTTTATAGCTCAATAAATTTTCAAAGACAACCTTACTCTGTTGGTTTAATAGCATCCAGTTTATCCTATATAAAAAGAAATTAATATAATTTCTATACTTAAACAACTTAGGACTGACTCAAGTATTTATGGAAAAGTCACTTACCTTCAGGCTGCCTTATATTCAACTGATATACTTTCATGGCTTAAATCAAAGCACTCTAGATGTAATAATACTTACAAATACCGTGTTAATGGGACACACTATGTCACAAATGTATTCTAAAACTGCATGATTTCATTTGTCCACTCCATTTTCTAACCCATTTTTCATCATCTAGAGGGCAAATTAACATTCATTCCTGGTGGTCTAGGCTGTCAAAACTCAAATTTACTGAGTTCCTTCCAAGAGGTGGGGCTTTCTGGTGGCTCAGCTGGTAAAACATATGTGGGAGACCTGGGTTCAATTTCTGGGTAGGAAAGATCCCCGGAGAAAGGAATAGCTACTCACTTCAGTATTCTTGCCTGAAGAATTTCATGGACAGAGAAGAGCCTGGTGGGCTATAGTCTATGGGGTTGTGAAGAGCTGGACATGACTGAGTGATTAACACTTTCATTTTTTCTTTTCTTTTTCAAGAGGTATGCTCTGCACTAGGTGCAATCACATAATTTTACTCTGTTTAGTCTCCAATTTATACTAAACGCTCAGGGCAATCAATCTTAATGTTTTCAACAGATTACATATTTTTATAGCAAGGATTACAGCAAAGATTTCAATTATAGCTCAAAAGTGTATCTGAAGTCATTAACATTTTAAAAATAAGACTTAAGAATAAGAAGTAGAAAAATAATGCAAATTTTATTCTTTCTGCTTTGGTAACAACATTAAACTAGTATCCCGGTGGAAAAAAGTTAACTCAAGCCACAATTTTAAAATAAGGCACTAGAAATAAAATAATAGAAGTATTCTTTTCTCCCTTGTAAGAAATATCAGGCCATGAAGATTTAGCCACACAGAGACTAAACTAAGACCACATTCAGAAGACAGTGCTTTCCTCCCCAGAATCATAACCCACCTGGACAACAGCTCTGTCATGTTTTCCTCATTCATTCCACCAAAGACTTTAAATTTCTTCAAATTGCAGACATGAGTTTTCTCATATTTTCCAAACGTGATATTCTGGACTATAGCAGGCCTTTCAAGCTTCAGAATCAAGTACTATAAAAAGGAACAACCAAATTATATCCTCCTCCACTTAAAACAAATGGTTAGACTACTTGAATAATTAAAATCTTGGACAATGGACTGAATAACGTTCATCCTGTCCATCCTACACCAACAGATTTTTTTTTTTGTTAATGTGAAGGGATAGCATGTAACAGCCAGGCTACCATAACATCACTGCTTTCACCCAGGAAACTACATTATTCTGAACAATGTAGATGAAGGAGGGGAAAAATGGACTAATGAGATAACTTCTAATCAAGGAATAGCATTTAATAAAAGATAATAGGCTATGAATAATCAAATAAATGAGAATACAAAATTAGAATACAAAAGTAACAGTTACATATTCTCAATGACTATACTTCACTAATAAATTCAATGTTCAAAATCGGTGATAAAATTTTAACCTAGAAAAAAGATTTACCAGTCACCCCTGCCAATTTTATAAATTAAAAAACTCAGACCTACCACAGACATGTCTAATGCAGCTCAAGTTTTCTAACTATACACAGAATAAAATGGGATTAGTTACTTAGGGAACATATTTTACATTATGCAGACTGTTTTCAATTATAAAAATTAAGAAGGAAATTACTAATAGTCAAATACATGGGCGGAAAGCTATTTAGACAACAACTCAATTGTTATGTTGCAGTGGCTTCATGCTACGTAATAATGGGTAATACTTATGATAAAGGAGAATAGAATGAAGTGGATGACCTTACTTTGTACCAAACACAAAAACTGACTCAAAATGTAACCAAAATCATTCAAAATCGATCCTTTACAATCAAATATAAGACATAAAGGTAAGATATAAAACTATAAAACTCTTAGACAAAAATAGGGGTATATCTTTATGACTCTGGTTTGGCAATGGAATTCTGAGATATGACTCCAAAAGTACTAGCAACAGAATATAAAATAAACTGGACTGTATCAAAATTAAAGTTCTGTGCATCAAAAGGCACTATCAAAAAAGTAAAAAGACAATCTACAGAATGGGAGAAAATACTTGCAGATACTTATCTGATGAGGGCTTAGTATTGAGAATATATAAGGAATTTGTACAACTCGATGAAAAAAAGAAAGACAACCTAATTTAAAAATGGGCAAAGGACCTCAATAGCTCTTTGTCCAAAGAAGATAAACAAATGGCCAACAGGTACATGAAAAGATGTTCAACATCATTAGTTACCAGGAGCTGGGTTACAGGGAAAGGAGAGAATGCTTAATTGGTACCAGGTTTTCTTATAGGGTAATGAAAAAAACTAAGTAGAAATGACAGTTGTACAACACTGTGTATTTAACACTTAAAAATGGTTAATTTTATGTTATATGACTTTTACCTCAATAAAATAAAAGAATGAAGTTGGTGGTAACATGAAAGATGATGATATAATCAGAAATAATATCTCGTGAGTATTAATTCTCTTGACTTACAGATTACTCATATTTTTATGTATTTTATCTCATTTTGGTGAAATAAGACAGTAAAGCCTGGTGGCTCAGACAGTAAAGTATCTGCCTGCAATTCAGAAGTGAAAGAGAAAGTTGCTCAGTCGTTGTCTGCCTCTTTGAGACCTCATGGATTATACAGTTCATGGTATTCTCCAGGCCAGAATACTGGAGTGGGTAGCCCTTCCCTTCTCCAGGGCATCTTCCCAACCCAAGGATTGAACCCAGGTCTCCCACATTGCAGGCGAATTCTTTACCAGCTAAGCCACAAGGGAAGCAACCTGGGTTCAACCCCTGGGTCGGAAAGACGCCCTGGAGAAGAGAATGGTTGCTCACTCAGGTATTGTTGCCTGGAGAATTTCATGGACAGAGGAGTCTGGTGGGCTACAGTCCATGGGGTCACAAAGAGTTGGACAGGACTGAGCAACTAACACTTTCACTTATCTCATTTTAATAGGAGTAGGAGGAAAAGGAGTAGTATTTTAAGAACAATAATCATCTTCTTCATCCTCATTTTATGGATAAAAAAATTCTGGTTTAGAAAGGCTAAGTAACTTGCCATTGTTACACAGTTAAAAAATAGCAGAGTTTAGATTAAAAATCAGTCTATCTGCAAAGGAGGCAAGAATATACAATGGAAAAAAGACAGCTTTTCAGTTAGTGGTGCTGGGAAAACAGGACAGTTAGCTACATGCAAAAGGACAAAATCAGAACATTCTCTAACATCATATACAAAAATAAACTCAAAATGGATTAAAGACCACAATGTGAGTCCATATAGTATAAAACTCCTAAAGTAAAACATAGAATACTCTTTGACATAAATCACAGCAGTATCTTTTTGGATCTGTCTCCTGAAGTACTGGAAATAAAAGCAAAAATAAACAAATGGGACCTAATTAAACTTAAAAGCTCTGCACAGCAAAGGAAACTACCAACAAAAACAAAAAGACAACCCACAGAACAGGAGAAAACATTTACAGCAATGCAACCAACAAGGGATTAACTTTCAAAATATATGAACAGTTCACATAGCTCAATATCAAAAAACCAAAAAACCCAAACAAAAAATGGGCAGAAGATTTAAACAGACATTTGTCCAAAGAAGACATACAGTTGGCCAACAAACACATGAAAAAGTGCTCAACATTGCTAATTATTAGAGAAATGCACATCAAAACTGTAATGAGGTATCACTCACACTAGTCAGAATGATCAACATCAAAAAGTCTATTGTCAATAAACGCTGGGGAGGGTGTGGAGAAAAAGGAACCCTCCTCCTCCTATAATGTTGGTGGGGATGTAAATTGGTACAACCACTATGGAGAACAGTATGAAGGTTCCTTACAAAAACTAAAAATAGAATTACCATATGATATAGAAATTTCTCTCCTGGGCATATATCTGTAGAAAACTATAATTTGAAAAAACACATGAACCTCAATGTCCATAGCAGCACAATTTACAATAGCCAAGACATGGAAGCAACCTAAATGTCCACTGACAGTTGGATGGATAAAGAATGGATAATGAACTATTACACATCCATAGTAAATAATGAAATAATGCCATTTCCATCAACATGGATAGACCTAGAAATTATCATAATAAGTGAAGTAAGCCAGAGAAAGACAAATATCATATGATATCCCTTATATGGGGAATCTTTAAAAAATGATACAAAAGAACTTATTTACAAAACAGAAATAGATCCACATACACAGAAAACAAACATGGTTACCAAAGACGACATAATGGGGAGAGATAAATTAGGAGTTTGGGATTTCCAGACACACACTACTACATATAAAATATACAAACAACAAGGATCTACTGTATAGCACAGGGAACTATATTTTACACTTTATAATAACCTATAAGGGAAAAGAACCTGAAAAAGAATCATATATAAATATGTAAACTGAATCACTGTGCTATACACATGAAACTAACAACACTGTAAATCAACTGTAGTGAAAAAAGTGAAGTCGCTCAATCGTGTCCGACTCTTTGTGACCCCATGGATTGTAGCCTACCAGGCTCCTCTGTCCATGGAATTTTTCAGGCAAGAGTACTGGAGTGGGTTGCTACTTCCTTCTCCAGGGGATCTTCCCAACCCTGGGATCGAACCCGAGTCTCCCACATTGCAGGCAGATGCTTTACCATCTGAACCAACAGGGAAGCCATTAAAAAAAAATTTTTTAATCAGTCAATCTGTCTGATACTGCTGGTTGGCTGGCCCAATTTCCATTCTCAATCCAGTTCTTCCTAGCCACCTTCCAGCCAAAAATAGATATACGGCAAAATTCTGGTCCGTGAGATATAAGCAGAAGCTGTGGTATAAGTTTTGCTTTTCGAAACAAATGTTACTTCTTTACCATCTGAAATGAACCCCGCCACCCCCGCACTCCCCCCCCAACTCCCCACAACAAGTAAGAAAAAATATACTAACAGTCATCTGTGAGACACTCAACTTTCACCAGCAGCTGCCCAACTCTAGTTTTCCTGCGCTGGCAGGGAAAAAGACAGGGATGGTGATAGGGAAGAAACTCGTTTGTTTATTAACCCACTGTTATAGGACCTTCTATTATTTGGTGCTAAAAGCATTCCTACTGATTGACTAACCCCACAGTCGAACCTTTATTTAACCACTCTACAATAACAACTATTCAGGTTTATATAATGTTTACATTCTAAGGTGCTATTAAGATTTCTTTATTATAGAAACTGCCATAGGAAAATTGAGCTTGCTAGTCTTAAATCATTATCCTTCTCATCCACATCAAATTAATAGGTGTGGTAACATAATTTTTGGTTCATTGAGTTTCTTAAGAATACAGCTGTATATTGGAGAACAGACTACACAGTCAGGTAAGAAAGTATTCACATCTCTATCTTTCTCATGAAATTCCACTTCCTCCCATCCCTTTCCCCTTCTTTCTTTGGTCATTCTTTAAATTCTCAAGTTTAGAAGTCAGTTCTCCCTGACAATTGGTTAGTCAGGTAGTAAAAACAGATCTTTACATTAATACAATCTATTGTGTACTATCCATCACCCCATATACAACAGCTCTAAATACAATAGAAAGCGTTTGTCTATATGTAATTTTGTTTATACCAAATAGGATTTTGTTATTAAAAATTATGTAAGTAAAATGTAAATTCTCTAACTGAAGTAAAGCACAATGATCTGACAAATACATTACAGGTAAAAATTTTAGTGTTTAACCACATATTAATAAATTTTATAACTTCATTTTTCAAACTCTTTGGCCTCAAGGCTGAATGTGTTACTCTTAAACAGAGTTATCCCATAGTTAAATCGATTTCTGTTACTTTTAAAGAAATAACTGCTGTAGATTTAATAACAGAAACTGTAAAAAAAAAAAAAAAATGAACATTTGAGAAAAACTATTTTACAATCTCTATTACCAACCTTTAAATTATGTATTAATAAATTAATTTTAAAACAAAACATAATGACTCACGATCTCTTTATCAAAGCAACTTAGGCTCATAAAGGATCAAAGAACTATCTATTACTTGATTTTTAAATTAGGCATAGAATTAAGCAAACAATAAAAAAAAAATCTAATGTTCAAAACTGCTAACAATTTCAGCCCACAGTGATTTTTCAATATAAAAAATAATATATAAAAAATCATTTTAAATCATATGAATATTAACAATTTATAAGAAATAAAGATAACAAAAAAAAAAAAAAAAGAAAGAAAGATGACATAAAAGGAGAATACTTTAGCTTTAGATGGGTCTATCATCAAAAGTATCTCCCAGGAACTGAGACTTAAAGGATGAGACAGCATAGTGTCCTCAGGCTGCCATAACATATTACCGCAAACTTGGTGGTTTAAAACAACAGAAACTTATTCTCTCACAGTTCTGAAGGCCAGCAGTCTGAACTCAAGATGTTAGCAGGACAATGTTCCCACTGAAGGCTCCAAGAGCGGATCCTCCTTTGCCTCTACCAGTATCTAGTGGCTCCTGGTGTTCTTTGCTTGTGGCAGTGTAACCTCTGTCTCCATCATCACATGACCTTCTTCCTTGGGTCCCTCTGTGTTTTCTCCTTTTCTGTGTCTAATAAAAAAACTTATCATTTGATTTAGGACTCAACCTAATCCAGGATGATCTCACTTTGAGACCCTTATCTTAATTACATCTGCTAAAACCTTTATTTGAAGTAAGGTTACATTCTGAGGTTGCACATATCTTTTTTTTTTTTTAATCCCCCAGAGGGTAGCAGGGAGCACTAATCACCTACTACACAGAGCCAGTCAGGCAAAAAGGCTTATGAAAAATGAGTTCTAAAAACTGTTAAAAGGCCAGCATGATTGGAGCCTAGTAAGGAAGGTCGAGAATGGTATATGTTGAGACTGAAGAGGTTGGAAGTTACCATATCATACATCATAAATGCCACAGAATCTATTAAGTACAATGGAAAGTCAAGATATGATTAACATCACACACAGTCTACCTGGTAGAAAATGGATCAGAGAAAATGGCCGATGAATTGGATACAGTTACAATAATTTCAACAAAAGAAGAGATGAAGGAGATTTAAACTCGGGCAGTGTGGAGAGAGAGAGGATTAGACAGTTTTGACATATATTTTGGAGCAAGAATGAAAGGGATTAAGTGATAGCTGGATATAGGGACGGACTGCTCAGTTGCTCAGTCCTGTCCTACTCTATGCCACCATATGGACCGCAGCACGCCAGGCTTCCCTGTCCTTCACTATCTCCTGGAGTTTGCTCAAATTCATGTCCATTGAGTCAGTGATGTCAGCCCACCATTTCACTCTCTGTCGCCCCCTTCTCCTCCTGCCCTCAATCTTCCCAGCATCAGGGACTTTTAAAATGAGCTGGTTCTTGGAATCAGGTGGCCAAGGCACAGGGAGGGGAGAAGATGGCAATGGTGGTGATTTAGTTTCTGACCTGAACAACAGGGTAACTGAAATATCATTTACTCTGATGGGAAGGATTGACAAAGAAATAGGCAGCATGGAAATGACACTAGAAAAGTCCAAGACTATATATCTGTGTAAATCTCAGTTTAATAAATCAGGGTCTAAAACAAAAGTCACTTCATGAAGTCCCATCACTTCATGGCAAACAGATGGGGAAACAGTGGAAAAAATGACAGACTTTATTTTTTGGGGGGTCCAAAAATCACTGCAGATGGTGACTGCAGCCATTTAAAAGACGCTTACTCCTTGGGAGAAAAGTTATGACCAACATAGACAGCACATTAAAAAGCAAAGACATTACTTTGCCAACAAAGGTCCATCTAGCCAAAGTTATGGTTTTTCCAGTAGACATGTATGGATGTGAGAGTTGGACTATAAAGAAAGCTGAGCGCCGAAAAATTGTGGTGTTGGAGAAGACTCTTGAGAGTCCCTTGGACAGCAGGGAGATCCAACCAGTTCATCCTAAAGGAAATCAGTCCTGAATATTCATTGGAAGGACTGATGATAAAACTGAAACTCCAATACTTGGGCCACCTGATGCAAAGAACTGATTCATTGGAAAAGACCCTGATGCTGGGAAAGATTGAAGGCGGGAAGAGAAGGGGACGACAGAGGATGAGATGGTTGGATGACATCACTGACTCAATGGACATGAGTATGAGTAAGCTCCAGGAGTTGGTGATGGACAGGGAGGCGTGGCATGCTGCAATCCATGGGGTTGCAAAGAGTTGGACATGACCGAGTGACTGGACTGAACTGAAAACAGTTCCCTTCTGTCGTCCCCTTTCATCCTTTGTCGACAGAAGGCGACTGCTGTTTTAGACACTAATTTATTACACTGTGTGAGATTTACACAGATATACAGTCTGGACTTTTCTAGTGTCATTTCCATGTCACTTCCAGGAGGAGAAGGGGACAACAGAGAATGAGATGGTTGGATGGCATCACTGGCTCCGTGGACATGAGTTTGAGCAAGCTCTGGGAGTTGGCGTTGGACAGGGAAAACAGGCGTGCTGCAGTCCATGCAGTTGCAGAGACAAACACGACTGAGCGACTGAACTGAACTGGAAACAACAGTCATTTATGATTTTCCATGATTCTGTGGGTTCAATGGACAGTTCTTCCACTGACATCTCCTGGACTTATTCATGTAGCTGTATCAGCTGGTGGGTTGGCTAGGGGACCTGTCTTAGTTGGGGTCAGGGGTGGGGAAACTGGGATGATTGGGCTCTCCATATAGGCTTCTATCCTCAAGGAGGCTAGATGGGCTTTCTTCACAGCAAGTGGTCTCAGAGCTCAAGACAAAGAAAAACAGAAGCTACAAGGCCTCTTGTGCCCTTGCTTAGTAGTTTCAATAACACTTTAATAGAATTTTCTGTTGGTTAAAGAAAGTGACAAGGCCAGCCAAGATTTATAAGGTAGGGAAAGAGACTGCACCTCTAACTGGAAGAATCTGTAATGTGTAACCATATTGAGAAATTTTGACTCTATTCCAGGATATGTAGAGAAACATAAATGTGTTTTAAGATGTAGAAAACAATACAATTCAATACCCATTCAGGATCAGAAACTCTCAGAAAACGACAAATAGAAGAAATTTTTCTCAAACTGATATAAAATATGTATAAAATATCCACAGCCAGGATCATACTTAATGAAAATTTCACCCTAGTATTGGGACATAAGAAAAGCTGGGGCTGGGGGAATCAGAGAAGGGGAGAAAATGTTAGCAAATCACGTATCTGATAAAGGACTTACATACAAACACACAAAGACTCTCAAAATTCAATAATAAGAAACCAAACAATCAAATGCTAAAATGGACAAATCTTTTGAATAGACATGTTACCAAAGAACATTTAGAGAGGCAGACAACAAGATAAAAAGATGGTCAATATCAATTACCATTTTTTAAATGCAAATAAAACCACAAAGACCTGTGCATTAATTTTTAACACATCTTTATTTGTAATTGCCAAAACCTGGAAAACAATCCAGCATCCATCAACAGACAAGGATATAAACAAAGTGTGATACGTCCATATAAGAGAAATCAGCTGAGCAACAAAAATGAATGAATTATTCATGCCAACTACAACATGGATGAATCTCAAAATAATCATTTTGGGTGAAGTAAGTCAGATAAAAAATGCATACTGTACTTCTTCATTTATATAAAACCCTACAAAATGCAAATAAATGTATAGGGAAACAACAGTGGTTGCCTAGTGATGAGCAGAAGGGATTAAAATGGAAAACTTTGGTGGTAATAGACATGTTTAGTATTTCAGGAGTGGTGGTATTTTCGAGTGTACACATGTTAAAACATGTTAACCTATACTCTAAAAATATGAAGTTTATATATAAACAAGTTCTACAACTCAGTAATTAAAAAGAACACTTCTTAAAATTAGTAAAAGAATTCACACAAAAAATAAATTTAGTTCAGTTCAGTTCAGTTGCTCAGTTGTGTCCGACTCTTTGCAACCCCATGGGCTGCAGCATGCCAGACCTTCCTGTCCATCACCAACTTCCGGAAAAGAATTCACACAAAAAATAAACTGCCAATGAACAAAAGGAAAGAAGTGCTTAATATCAAGTCATTGGGGAATTATAAATTAAATCTACTTTTTTTTTTTCATTTATTGTTATTAGTTGGAGGCTAATTACTTTACAATATTGTATAAATCTACTTTATACCAACAATAAACAGTAAAGTTAAAATGTGATCAATGCCGAATGTTGGTGAGACTGTGAAGCAACAGTCTGATAGCTTCATTAAAAAGTACTATACACAAGGTTTGAACTGCACACGTCCACTTACATGAGAAATGTTTTTAATAAATAAACAATTTTTAAAAAGCCTAGAAATATTTTAAAAATTAAGAAAAAGGTATGTCATGATCATATAAAATACATGTAGTTACTAGCCTATTTTTATAATTTACTACCTAAGACATATTATCATAAAAAGTTAAAATTTATCAAAACTTACAAACCCTATAGTCTGTATACGGTAGTACCCGCACTCAACAGAAATGTAAACAAATGTAAGGTTGCAGTATTACAATGTAATTGCATAAAATTAACTGCAATATATACTATTCAGTTCAGTTCAGTCGCTCAGTCGTGTCCAACTCTCTGCGACCCCATGAATCGCAGTACGCCAGGCCTCCCTGTTCATCACAAACTCCCAGAGTCTATTCAAACTCATGTCCATCGAGTCAGTGATGCCATCCAGCCATCTCATCCTCTGTTGTCCCCTTTTCCTCCTGCCCCCAATCCCTCCCAGCATCAGGGTCTTTTCCAATGAGTCAACTCTTCACATGAGGTGGCCAAAGTATTGGAGTTTCAGCTTCAGCATCAGTCCCTCCAATGAACACCCAGGACTGATTTCCTTTAGGATGGACTGGTTGGATCTCCTTGCCGTCCAAGGGACTCTCAAGAGTCTTCTCCAACACCACAGGACTATAAAAATTCATAGTTACCTCCTGTTGTTATTGTGGTAAGCTCAAGTGTTGAGAGCATTCACCTTAAATGCCATATGATGCTAATCATCTCCATGTGACTTCTGTCACGTGTGACCAGTCACTGTCTCCATGTAACCAACTGTCTATTCAGTAAATTACCTATCACAATATGAAGTGATCTCACGCAGTTCTTATATAGTGATATTTTTCACTGTGTTCAGTGCAATTCTGTAAACCATGAATAAAACCATGAGACTCATACAAAGTACTATAAGTAATGGAAGAAAGAAGATGGGGGAAAAAATCATGATACTACAAGAAAAAGTTGAATTATTTAATATCTATCAGAATTGGGGTCTGCAGTTGCAGTGGCCCATCATTTCAAGATAAATTAATCTTGAGTAAGGACTACTGTAGTAAAAGAAAAAGAAACCCATGAAGCCATTGCTTCAGTGATACCAGCAGGCATAAAAAACCTTGCCTTTCTTATGAAATACCTTTTAATCTCATTTTCAAAATGCAGTTTTTATGTGGGTATAGGATAGCTATTAAGAAAGGCATACCTACAGACTCTAAAGATTCAAGAAAAAGCAAAGTCATTATATGACAACTTAAAGCAAAAGGAAGGTGAAGGATCTAAAGCTGGAGAATTTAAGGCCAGCAAAGGACAGTTTGATAATTTTAGAAAAAAGGTTTGGCTTAAAAAATGTCAAGGTAGTAGGGGAAGCAACACACCAGCCAACCAAAAGGCAACATACAAGTTGCCAGATATCACTAAGAAAATCACAGTGGAGAAAGATAGCTGTCTGAACAGGTTCTTAATGCAGACCAATGTGCCCTACTCTGGGGGGAAGATGCCACAAAGGACACTGAAGGAGAATGTGAGCAAAAGGATTTGAGGCAGGAAGGGATGTTGATGTTGTTGTTCGGTGGCTAAACTGTGTCTGACTCTTTGAGACGCCATGGACTGCAGCATGCCAGGCCCCTCTGCACTCCACTATCTCCCAGAGTTTGCTCAAATTCATGTCCATTGAGTCAGTGATGCTATCTGACTATCTCATCCTCTGCCACCTCCTTCTCCTTTTGCCTTCACACCTTCCCAGGATCAGGGTCTTTTCCAACAAGTCAGCTCTTTATGAGGTGGTCAAAGTATTGGAGCTTCAGCATCAGTCCTTCCAATGAATATTCAGGGTTGATTTCCTTTACGACTGACGGGTTTGATCTCCTTGCTGTCCAAGTGATTCTCGAGAGTCTTCTCCAGCACCACAGTTGAAAAGCATTAATTCTTTGGCACTCAGCCTTCTTTTTTGATCCAACTCTGACATTTGTACATGACTAGTGAAAAACCATAGCTTTGACTATAAGGACCTTTGTCGGCAAAGGGATGTCTCTGGTTTTTAATACGCTGTCTAGGTTTGTCATAGCTTTCCTTCCAAGGAGGAAGTGTCTTTAAAATTCATGACTGTAGTCATTCTCTGCAATAATTTTGGAGGCCAAGAAAACAAACCTCTCACTGCTTCTACTTTTTCCACTTCTATGTGCTATGAAGTGATGGGACTGGAAGCCATGATCTTAGCTTTTTGAACATTGGGTTTCAACTCAGCTTTTTCACTCTCCTCTTTCACTCTCATTAAGAGGCTCTTTAGTTCCTCTTCACTTTCTGCCATTAGGGTGGTATCATCTGCATATTTGAGGTTGTTGATATTGCTCCAGGCAATCTTGATTCTAGCTTGTGAGTCATCCAGCCTGGCACTTCACATGATATAATTTGCTGAGAAGTTAAATAAGCAGGGTGACAATATACAGCCTTGATGTATCCTTTCCTGATTTGGAACCAGTCCACTGTTCCATGTCCAGTTCTAACTACTGCTTCTTGACCGACATACAGATTTCTCAGGAGGCAGGTAAGGTGGTCTGGTATTACCACCTCTTTAAGAACTTTCCACAGTTTCTTGTGATCCACACAATCAAAGACTTTAGCACAGTCAATGAAGAAGTAGTAGATGTTTTTCTAGAATTCCTTTGCTCTCTCCATGATCCAACGAATGCTGACAACTTGATCTCTGGTTCCTCTGCCTTTTCTAAATCAGCTTGTGCATCTGAAAGTCCTCAGTTCACGTACTGTTGAAGCCTAGCTTAAAGGATTTTGAGCATAACCTTACTAGTGTGTGAAATGAGTGCAAATGCACAGTAGTTTGGACATCCTTTGGCACTGCCTTTCTTTGGGAATGGAACAAAAACTGATCTTTTCCAGTCCTGTGGCCACTAATGATTTTTCAAAATTTGCTAATGTATTGAATGCAGCACTTTAACAGCATCATCTTTTAGAATTTTAAATAGCTCAGATGAAATCCCATCACCTCCACTAGCTTTGTTCATAGTAATGCTTCCTAAGGCCCATTTGACTTCACATACCTGGATGTCTGGCTCTAGGTAAGGGACCACACCATCATGGTTATCCAGCTCATTAACATGTTTCTTCTATAGCTCTTCTGTGTATTCCTGCCACCTCTTCTCAATCTCCTCTTTCAGGTTTGCACCATTTCTGACCTTTATCATGCCCATCCCTGCATTCCTTTGATATCTTCAGTTTTCTTGAAGAGATCTCTAGTCTTTCCCATTCTATTGTTTTCCTCTATTTCCTGGTGCTGTTCACTTAAGAAGGCATTCTTATCTCTCCCTGCTGTTCTCTGGAACTCTGCACTCAGTTAGGTGTATCTTTTCCTTGGGGATATCCTGCCTTTCAGCTCTCTCCTTTCCTTAGCTATTTGGAAAGTATCTTCACACAACCACTTCTTTTTCTTTGGGATAGTTTTGGTCACTGCTTCTTGTACAATATTATGAACTTTCATCCATAGTTCTGTCTACCAGACCTAACCCCTTGAACCTATTTGTCACCTCTACCACACAGTCATAAGGAATTTGATTTAGGTCATAACTGAATGGTCTAGTGGTTGTCCCTATTTTCTTCAGTTTAAAGCCTGAATTTTGCAATAAGGAGCTCATGATCTGAGCAACAGTCAGTTCCAGGTCTCGTTTTTGCGGACTGTATAGAGCTTCTCCACCTGTGGCTGCAAAGAACATAATCAATCTGACGTCGGTATTGACCATCTGGTTATGTCCACATGTAGAGAGGTTTCTGGGGTTGTTGGAAAAGCATGTTTACTATGATCAGAATGTTCTCTTGATAAAAGCTGGTTAGCCTTTGCCCTGCTTCACTTTGTACTCTAAGATCAAACTTCCCTGTTATTCTGGGTATCTCCTGACTTCCTACTTTGCATTCCAATCCTCTATGATGAAAAAGACATCTTTTTGTGTGTGTGTTAGTTCTAGAAGGTCTTCTAGGTCTTCAAAGATCCAGTCAACTTCAGCTTCTTTGGCATTAGTGGCTGGGGCTCAGACTTGGATTACTGTGATGCTGAATGATTTGTCTTAGAAACAAACCATTCTATCATTTTTGAGATTGCACCCAGGTACAGCATTTCGGACTCTTTTGTTGACTTGAGGGCTAATCCACAACTGAGCGTCATTTCTGCTTTGGTCCAGCCACTTCATTCTTTCTGGAGCTATTAGTAATTGCCCTCTACTCTTCCCCAGTAGCATATGGAACACCCCCAACCTGCAGGCCTTATCTTCGAGTGTCATATTTTTTGCCTTTTCATACTGTTCATGGGGTTCTCACAACAAGGATACTGGAGTGGGTTGTGATTTCCTCCTCCAGTGGACCATGTTTTGTCACAACTCTTCACTATGACCTGTCCATCTTTGGTGGCCCTGCAAGCAGGAAGGGTAAGCTAACTCTACTGTTTTGTGTAAATGCAGTCGGGATTATGATCAGGACTGTCTTTATCTATAATGCTGCTAACCCAGAGTCTTGAAGGGGAAAGATAAACACTAGTTGCCAGTCTTTCGATTGTACAATAAAAAGGCTTGGGTGAAAACCCTTTTTCTGGACTGGCTCTACTGATGCTTTGTCCTTGATACAGGAATTGTTCTGCCAGTAAGAAACTGCCTTTTAAAGCTCCTTTCATACTAGACAATATCTCTGGCTACCCAGAACTCTGTGAGTGCAACATCAAAAGTGTCAAAGTGGTCTACCTGCCCCCAAATACAGTGTCTCCAATTCAGCCTTTAGATCAGTAGTCATAAGGATCTTTAAGCCTCATACTCCATGGGAAATATTATCAATGCTATGGAAGAAAACTCTGATACAACATCATGGATGTTTGGAAGAATTTCACCACTGAAGATGCCATGGTTATTGTAGAAAAAGCTGTGAAAACCTTCAAGCCCAAAACAATAAATTCCTGCTGGTGAAAATTGTGTCCAGATTTCACGTATGATGTCACAGGATTTATGACAGAGCCAATCAAGGAAATCTTGAAAGACAGAGTTGATATCAAAGAAAGGTGAGGGATGAAGGGTTTCAAAACACAGACCTTAGAGAAATTTAAGAGCTAACAGACATCACACCAGAGGAATTAAAAGAAGATAACTTGATGGAGATAAGTGCTTCCGAACTAGTCCCAGACGATGAGGAAGAAAACACCAGAAGCAGCTGTGCCAGAAAACAAACTTGACAACAGACGATCTGACAGAAAGAAGGGTTCCAATTATTCAAGACTGCTTTTGACTTCTTTTATGACATGGACTCTTTCGTGACGGGGCACTAAAACTAAAGCAAACAGTGGAAGAAGGATTGCTACTGTATAAAAACATTTCTACAGAAATGAAAAAGCAAGAAAGTCAGAAGTTACCAGGTGTTCATGCACAGTTACACTAAGTGTGCCTGCCTCTCCTGGCAACTCCTCTCCCTCTTCCACTGAGGCCACTCCTGAGACAGTAACACCACCCCTCATCCTCCTCCTCCTCCTCAGCCGACTCCACAAGATGACAAGGACCAAGAACTTTATGAAGACCCATGTCCACTTAATGAGCAGTAAGTAATCATCATGCCGTACAACTGATAAACCTCTCTACTGTGTATGTGCATATCATTGTGGGAACATTTAGTAACTGTACAGCAAGAACTATATGAAACCATTTTTGTGTGATCACCATCGCCTAAGTATTCATTGTATAGAACACTTCTGACTTCTGTACAAGAATGTACTGAAATGGATAGCCAATCCCTACATAGGCATAAGGTGACTAGCATTTTATATAAAATTAATAATGTTGGTTTTCTGACTGTTTTGCAACTTTATTTTCAAATAATTATCATTATTTGATAATTTGATATCAACAGTATCATACAGTATGCCCCCCCCTCTTTAGTAATTGGAAAAATTACACATCAACCTATCAACACAGGTAAGAGGCTTTTGAGACAATGTTAATAATGTTTTAAATACTGTATTATGAATACGACTGCAATGAAGTATACCATAAATACTTTATGGTATACTCATTCATTAGTATATAGGGTAGGGTACTGTGAAGCAACTGTATCAATTACAATGCTACCATAAAGCAATCATATTCCTGCTTCTTCATTTATCAGTGATATAGGGTAGGGTACTGTGAAGCAACTGTAACAATTACAATGCTACCATAAAGCAATCATATTCCTGCTTCTTCATTTATCAATGAATGATTATACCTGTAAATATACACAAATTTCTTTTCCACATTTTATTTTTCATCTTTGGTCTCTAGTGTTGGTAATATATCTACAGAGTTCTGTATCATGTGAGAAAATACTGATGTAGGTATGGACAGACCATTCATCTTGGACACAGACAGCATAAACTTATGATATCAATAAACATAGTAGAGTAAAAGTACTTTCTATTCCTTATGATTTTCTTAATAACATTTTCTTTTCTCTAGCTTACTTTATTATAAGATACAGTATTAATAAATAATACATATAACACACAAAATACCTGCTAATTGACTATGTTATCAATAAGGCTTTGGACCAACAGTAGGCTATGAGTAATGTTTTGGGGGAGTCAAAAGTTAACATGCAGATTTTCAACTGAACAGGAGTTGCCACCTCCTGGCATTGTTCAAGGATCAACTACATCTCTACCTTATGATGTAGCAACTTTACCTCCAAACATTTCTCTCAAATAATTGAAAATATGTATCATTTTTTAAATCTTATAAAAGAATATTTATATAAGCTTTCTTCATAATCACCAAAAACTTAAATGTAACAAATACCCATAAATAGGAAAACAGATGAACAAACTGTGGTATATTCATAGAACAAAATGGTATTGTTAATGAAAAGAAATGAAATACTGATGCACGTAAGAAGTGAACAGCAACCGCCCACCTCAAAATTCAGAGTATAAAAAGTCATATACAAAAGAGTGTGTATATGCTCTGACTCCATTTCTATTAATTTTAGTACAAGCAAAACTAATATGTGGCAAAAGAAATCCTCTTGCCTCTGGGTAAAGGGTGGGAGACTGGAGGATTCACTGGTAAGGGACAGAATCTTTCTGATGTAATGAAAATGCTTGATGTCTTGATAAGCATATAAATTAATGTGTGTATTTTTCAAAATGAATACTATGCACTTAAGGTTCATGCATTTCACTATATGTAAATTATATTAAGTAAAAATGTATTATTGAACACATACAATGTTTTTTCACAAACTAGGGAAAAATACCATAAAGAAACTTCATGAATTTGCTTGTATCCTGGTTCCACAGATAGAAATTACATTAAAATACATATAATTTCTGTTTATTCCTCACTTTACAAAACTCATTCCCATAATATTGTTATGGTTCACCAAACAGAAAGAATAACAGGAGTGTATTGCAAAAGCTATAAATTTAATTTATACATAAATTTATACATTAATTTAATTTATACAGCTATAAAAGCTGTATTAAATAATCACTGAAGTTTCTTGACCTTCAAAAGCAGGACACCCACAATTCGTTAAACTTTCAACTCTTCCCCCTCCAGACCCAGAAAGCAAAGAATATTACCTAATACCGTACTTTTATTTAAACTACCTCAGAAAGAACTTATAGTTGTAGTAGAAAAATTATGATTTAATCTTTCTTAAAAGAATTATCAAGACATATATAACCACCTGTACATTTTAATCAACCCTAGGGCATTCCCCAATCACCCTGAAAGACGCGTTTTCTGTGCAAGTATTAGTAACTTTGGAGCAAGACCATCCCCAAGAAAAATAAAAGCAAAAAAGCAAAATAGCTGTCTGAGGAGAGCTTTCAAATAGCTGAGAAAAGAAGAGAAATGAAAAGCAAAGGAGAAAAGGAAAGATATTCCCATTTGAATGCAGAGTTCCAAAGAATAGCAAGGAGAGATAAGAAAGCCTCCCTCAGTGATCAATGCAAAGAAATAGAGGAAAACAATAGAATGGGAAAGACTGGAGATCTCTTCAAGAAAATCAGAGACACCAAGAGAACATTTCATGCAAAGATGGGTTCGATAAAGGACAGAAATGGTATGGACCTAACAGAAGCAGAAGATATTAAGAAGAGGTGGCAAGAATACACAAAAGAACTGTACAAAAAAGATCTTCATGACCCAGATAATCACGATGGTGTGACACTCACCTAGAGCCAGACATCCTGGAATGTGAAGTCAGGTGGGCCTTAGGAAGCATCACTACGAACAAAGCTAATGGAGGCAATGGAATTCCAGTTGAGCTATTTCAAATCCTAAAAGATGATGCTGTGAAAGTGCTGCACTCAATATGATAGCAAATTTGGAAAACTCAGCAGTGGCCACAGGACTGGAAAAGGTCAGTTTTCATTCCAATCCCGAAGAAAGGCAATGCCGAAGAATGTTCAAACTACCACATGATTGCACTCATCTCACACGCTAGTAAAGTAATGCTCAAAATTCTCCAAGCCAGGCTTCAGCAATACGTGAACCGTGAACTTCCAGATGTTCAAGCTGGTTTTAGAAAAGGCAGAGGAACCAGAGGTCAAATTGCCAGTATCCACTGGATCATCGAAAAAGCAAGAGAGTTCCAGAAAAACACCTATTTCTGCTTTATTGACTATGCCAAAGCCTTTGACTGTGTGGACCACAATAAACTGTGGAACATTCTGAAAGAGATGGGAATACCAGACCACCTGACCCACCGCTTGAGAAACCTGTATGCAGGTCAGGAAGCAACAGTTAGAACTGACATGGACCAACAGGTTCCAATTAGGAAAAGGAGTACATCAAGGCTGTATATGGTCACCCTGCTTATTTAACTTATATGCAGAGTACATCATGAGAAACACTGGGCTGGAGGAAGCACAAGCTGGAATCAAGATTGCCAGGAGAAATATCAATAACCTCAGATAAGCAGATGACATCACCCTTATGGCAGAAAGTGAAGAGGAACTAAAAAGCCTCTTGATGAAAGTGAGAAAGTTTTCTTAAAGCTCAACATTCAGAAAACTAAGATCATGGCATCTGGTCCCATCACTTCATGGGAGATGGATGAGGAAACAGTGGAAACAGTGGCTGACTTTATTTTTTGGGCTCCAAAATCACTGCAGAAGATGACTGCAGCCATGAAATTAAAAGACACTTGCTCCTTGGAAGGAAAGTTGTGACTAACCCAGCTAGCATATTAAAAAGCAGAGACATTACTTTGCCAAAGAAGGTCCGTCTAGTCAAGGCTATGGTTTTTCCAGTGGTCATGTATGGATGTGAGAGTTGGACTGTGAAGAAAGCTGAGTGTCGAAGAATTGATGCTTTTGAACTGTGGTGTTGGAGAAGACTCTTGAGAGTCCCTTGGACTGCAGGGAGATCCAACCAGTCCATCCTAAAGGAGATCAGTTCTGGGCGTTCACTGGAAAGACTGATGCTGAAGCTGAAACTCCAATACTTTGGCCACCTCATGCAAAGAGCTGACTCATTTGAAAAGACCCTGATGCTGGGAAAGATTGAGGGCAGTAGGAGAAGGGGACGACAGAGGATGAAATGGTTGGATGGCATCACTGACACAATAGACATGGGTTTGGGGGGACTCCGGGACTCCAGGAGTTGGCGATGGACAGGGAGGCCTGGCATGCTGCAGTTCAGGGGGTTGCAAAGAGTCGGACACAACTGAGCGACTGAACTGAACTGATAAAACATATCTGATGTGGGAGAAGGAGGAAATTACTATCTTAAAGTATGTATGGGGTTTTCGTTTATGCTACATTTACTCCCTAACCAGTACAGACAGATGATCCAAAATTCATAGAAATGCTTTCTCACTAGGTCACCAAATATTTGCTTCCTTCCACAATGGAAATGGCTTTCACTCTTTTTTCTAATTATATAAATTATAAGTTGAAAATGAGAATCAAGACAAAAGCGTAAGAACAAAATTTAAAAGAAATTAAAATTCCTAAATTCCATTATTCTGACACAATAACCACCATTTTGATGATTCGGTTGAACCCTGCTGTACACACTCACACAGACACATACTTTACACGATTCAAATATCATAGATGTTGTTTTTCATGGGAACAACTCTTTCAAATGATTCTTTTATCTCCCCTTCCCCTCTCATCTTCTCCTCTCTTAAATAACATCATCAACCAGATATATATCCTTTCATATCTTTACCTCATCTCACTGTATCAAATAAAAATACACACATATACACACACACACACTGTTAAAGGAGGGAGAGTTGTTATTCAGGTACCAACAGGAGGATCCTAGTACAGATGTTTCTCTGCATCACGCTTTTCTCAATTTATGGAGGAAATTCCTCCAAGTCAACTGGTATGAAGCCAGTTCACTGTTTAAATGGCTGACAATACTCCATGAAAAATGTATTCAATCATTACCTTGTAGATAAGTACTGTTTTTTTCTCCTGAGCCAAAATCTGACCCTCAGAAACAGGGTGAAATAATGTGTGTTTTTAACTGCTAACTTCTGTGGTAATTTGTTAGACAGCAACTGAACGACTAATAGAGAATCCAAGGTCAAAAGAAATATCAACAATTCTACTAAGTAGTTATGTCCAAACAACACGTATTTATGTCCTGACAACTGAGTAGCCACGTGAAAAAAATTCTTAACATATATTACAAGAAAAATATTTCTATTTTTATCTACCCCATTAATAGCCCAACACAAGCTTTAGAAAAGTGTTTAGAGTTCATTCACTCTGGGGTCCCATTCTCAAAACATGCCATACATCCTAGCATCCATGTATGCATATAGTCCTTATTCTTTATGGTTAAAAAAGGAGTAGTTGAAAGGCTTTGAGTTTGTTTCCCATTCTTTTCTAAATAACTGCACTATTAACTTCTATATCTGCTTGAGCTGCACATACTAAACATAATACAATATCTTACTGACAGAGTCAAGCACTATATATCAAACAGTATATCCTAATAACAGCAATGCCTTAGATCTATGTAGTCTAATATAGCCACTAGCCACCTGGGGCTATGTATTCTAAACTAATTAAAATTAAGTAAAATTTAAAACTGCATTCCTTAATTGTACTAGACTCATTTCAAACACTCAACAGCTATCTGCTGTTAGCAACTGCCAGACAATACAGTGCAGATTATAAGAATATATTCATCATTGTAGAAAGTTTACTGTAAACACTATCCTATAGGTTAATGAAATACAGAGTATTCTTGCACTAAAGACCCCCTAAATGTCACACTGTTGGTTTTCTATTTGTTACTTATTCTATCTTCCCTTTTATGACACTTGGTCAGTTATCAAGTTGCTGTTGATGTGCCTATCTTTCATAGCTATGCTCCCCATGCACAAAGCTGCTTCCAGCTGCTGAAACCTGAAGAAACAATGAAGCAAAGAAAATAACATTAAATGCAAAGTGGATTCCTAAGAAAAGGCTCTTAGAACCTAAAAATCTCATCACATTGTTTTTGATTTTTCAGAGTCCTCTTTTCCTTTCTTTCTAATCTCAGACCTGTTTAAAATATGGTAAATGAATTGTTGGTTACAGTACAGCTGCTCCTATCTTTTCATGGATCTGGTACTTGCAAATTCATCTACTCATTAAAATTTATTTGTAACATCAAATCAATATTCTCAGTCATTCCTGGACATGCACAGAGCAGCAAAAAACTTAAGTTGCCATATGCAGTCCCATGGACAGATGAGCCGGGTGGGCTAGTCCATGGGGTTGCAAAGAGCTGGATACGACTTACAGACTGACCAGGCATGCACGCACTCTCTGAGCTAAGGTCAAACAAGGGACCCTGCACATGTGCTCTCATATGAGTGTCTTTTTCACAGTCTGTTTAGTGCCACGTTTTAAAATATTTTTGTGTTTGTTGTTGGTGTTTCACTGCTAAAATGGTCCCCAAGTGTAGTGCTGAAGTGCTGTCTGGTGTTTTTAAATACAAGAAGGCGGCAATGTGCCTCACAGAGAAAATATGTTTGTCAGATAAGCTTTATTTGGGCAAGAGTTAATAGTGCTATTGGCTGTGAGTTCAATGAAATGAATAAACCACATACTCAAAGTAAGATGACTTTAAACAGAAATGCATATAAAGCAACATTATGTATGGACTGGTTGATAAAAATCCAGTAACCAAGAGTAACAAGAGGCTCATAGAAACCTAACTCTGAGTTACAATGAACAATCCACCAGTCTGGCAAAATCTAAAAATCAGTCATAGAAGTGATGGGGAGAGTACAAGACTTAACTTTCATACATTGCCAATCAGAGTACAAATTACAGAGCCATTTTCTAAAAACTTTTGCATTACAGATAGAACTCAAATACACATATCTTCTATGATCCAGCAACTGTATGCCAAGGTACATACCCTAAAGAAACTCTTGTATGTGTGTACCAGGAAAAAACATACAAGAATGTTTATAGTGCTCTGTTCCTAAGAGCAAAAAACTATAAAAACTCAAAAGCCTATCAAATTGAAAAACAGATAAATACATTTTCGCATACTGATATACTAGAATACCAAACAGTTAAAACTGTGTGTGCTATGTCACTTCAATTGTGTCTGACTCCTTGCAACCTACGGACTATAGCCCACCAGGACCCCCTGTCCATGGGATTCTCCAGGCAAGAACACTGGAGTGGGTTGCCATGCCCTCCTCCAGAGGATCTTCCCAACCCAGAGATCGAACCCATGTCTCTTATGTCTCCTGCACTGGCAGGCGGGTTCTTTACCAGTAGCACCACTGGGGAAGGTCAGTCAAAACTAACTAACTAGAATTATACTCGGCAACATTATCATCATAATGTTTAACAAACAAACAAAAAGCCACAGAAACTGTATAAATGAGTGATTCAATTTCTACTATATTTGCATAAAGTCAAAGCCAGACAAAACGTAAATCACAGGAATTTATAAACATATACATACATAATACTGTGAGAATATGGTTAACAAATATGAAATAATAATTACAGAAGTGGGATTAGAGTACAGATACAAGATGGGGCTCACAGGAAGCTTCAAAGGCTGCAGTAGTTTTCCATTTCTAAAGACGGCTGAAGAGTAAACAAGTATTTGTTTTATTATTATTTAAATTTTATATATAAGTATGTATATTTTTTTCCTTTAAGTATATTACATTTTGCAATGAAACACTTAAAACATTAGGTGATCCAAAAAGGTCTGTAAACAGTAAAAAAACAATTAAAAGGAAAAATAAGTACAGAGACTTGGTTTTCAAGAATTACAGTAAAATTAAAAATTAAGTTTTAGTTATCCAACTTCTTTACCTATCAGAGCATTAATTTCCTCAAGGATATGGACATAATAAGTGTTAATGCTGAAAGTGTATAAATGAAATATGATTGTTTTTTACTTCAGATGACCTCAGACACTATTTGTCAAGGAAACAATTTAGCTCACAGTCCTAATATCATCTAAGTACAGTTCTTTAGTACAATAACAAACTATGTTAAGTTTATTTTTTCTAAAAGGCAGTTACTGAATCACTAAGTGAAAGTTTAGTTTACTAACATCACCTTAAATATCTACAGAATGACTTGAGTTTAAGTGCAGTAGAAGACACAAACTGTTCAGATCTGTACTCTGATCAGTTACTACTCAAATAGTAACAGCACCATAACCAGTTTTTTTTAGTTAACATTTTCCTCGAAATATAACAAGAGACTTAGTTTTGTATCATTAGTAATCCAAAAAAAAAAAATTTGGTTTTAAATGTTCCAGTAGAGAGAAATACAAAGTCTATGCTTCATCAAACCCCACACTATATTTGCCTATGAAATAAAAATTCTTCCAAAATGTAAACAAACAAAAAAAGGGGAAATAAAAATTTACCAGTTTCAAAGACTGAATAAACTACTGATGTAATCCAGATAACTGTTATCCATTCAGTACTTGCCTATTTAAAATCTGACTTCTAAATGGAATCAGGAATTAAACATAATCTTACCTGCGGAGGGTAGTTGCTCTCTGAAGACCACCTTGAAGACTGGTCATTTGGTTTATCAACTAAAATGTTCCTGAAATAAAGAAAAGGAAATTATACATTTAATTAAAAGAATAATTGAAGAAAAATATGTAAAAAGAGGAATAATCTACCAGATGTTAAAATTATCACTAAGTTATATAATACTGGGAACTTGAATAAGAAGAAAAAAATGAAACAGAACAAGAAACATAGAAAATGTTTAGCAGTTTTAAGGTTTTTAAATATGATAAAGGCAGTATTTTAAACAACTGAAAAAAAGTATTTTATTTATATATATGTGCACACAGAGAGAGAGAGAGCTCTACTTCATATCAAGTGACAAAATGAACTACAGGCGTACTTAGGAATTTAAGGTAAACAAAGTAATAAAACACTAATAATTAATACTATCTATTTATACACACATACATATGTGTGTATATAAATACATATATTTAGGAATTTAAGGTAAATAAAAGACTTAATAATGAATATAATATGATATCATATATATACACACATATGTGTATATGTTTATATAAATATCTACATCTATCTTTTTTTCAATCTTTGGATCAAGGAGGTCTTTTAAGCCCAGCATCTAAAACAGACCTATGAAAAAAGGAACTGATATATGTAACTTTAGAAGGTGGTGCTTTCACTGGAAACTGTAAGGCTAAAAACAAACAGAATCACACATTAAAAAATGACTTTATTTGATAAAGTTATTTCTCAGAGGGATATGGGTTAATTCTGAAACACTTTATACTGATGTCAAACAAACAGTAAATGGACAGGAGATGATGAGAGTCAAGCTTCTCACTTTGGAGTGGAAAGTAACAGAAAAGCAAAGGGATGAAGGTTGAAATGAACCCAAGGGTACTGAAATAGAGTCAGAGACATCAGTGTGAACTCATATTAATATTCAGTTTGATATTATTTAACATTAATATTATATGGATACAGATAGATTCAATAATTATATGTGAGTGTGCATATACACAGACACAAACAGTACTTCTAGCTCTGTTCACTAATAGGGACTAGAATCAGTGACACTCCAGTAGCAGTGAGTACACTCAATACCTATTCTTGGTTTCTACATACCACAGTCCAATAAAAGGAAACAGGGATTCTTGGGAAAGGAGGTGATGCTAGGCATAGAGCAGGGAATTCAGAACATTAGTCTAGAACATCTTGTAGTGCTCAAAACAACCACAAAGGTGGGGGGGGTGGGGTGGGAGGGTTCAGTTCAGTTCAGTCGCTCAGTCGTGTCCGACTCTTTGTGACCCTGTGAATTGCAGCACGCCAGGCCTCCCTGTCGATCACCAACTCCCGGAGTCTACTCAAACTCATGTCCATCGAGTCCATGTGTAGAGTCTTCTCTTGTGTTGTTGGAAGAGGGTGTTTGCTATGAGCAGTGCGTTCTCTTGGCAAAACTCTTATTAGCCTTTGCCCTGCTTCATTCCGTACTCCAAGGCCAAATTTGCCTGTTACTCCAGGTGTTTCTTGACTTCCTATTTTTGCATTCCAGTCCCCTATAATGAAAAGGACATCTTTTTTGGATCTTAGTTCAAAAAGGTCTTGTAGGTCTTCATAGAAAGGTTCAACTTCAGGTTCTTCAGCGTGACTGGTTGGGGCATAGGCTTGGATTACTGTGATACTGAATGGTTTGCCTTGGAAATGAACAGAGATCATTCTGTCATTTTTGAGATTGCATCCAAGTACTGCATTTCAGACTCTTGTTGACCATGATGGCTACTCCATTTCTTCTAAGGGATTCCTGCCCACAGCAGGAGATATAATGGTCATCTGAGTTAAATTCACCCATTCCAGTCCATTTTAGTTCACTGATTCCTAGAATGTCGACGTTCACTCTTGCCATCTCCTGTTTGACCACTTCCAATTTGTCTTGATTCATGGACCTAAGATTCTAGGTTCCTATGCAATAGTGCTCTTTATAGCATTGGACCTTGCTTTTATCACCAGTCCCATCCACAACTGGGTATTGTTTTTGCTTTGGCTCCATCCCTTCATTCTTTCTGGAGTTATTTCTCCACTGATCGCTAGTAGCATATTGGGCACCTACTGACCTGGGGAGTTCCTCTTTCAATATCCTATCATTTTGCGGGCGCAGGAGGGCCAAGAGGAGCTACTCCACGTTCAAGGTCAGGAGGGCGCCGTGAGAAGGTACCCCTCGTTCAAGGTAAGGAGCAGCGGCTGCGCATTGCTGGAGCAGCCGTAAAGAGACACCCCACGTCCAAGGTAAGAGAAACCCAAGTAAGATGGCAGGTGTTGCTAGAGGGCATCAGAGGGCAGACACCCTGAAACCATAATCACAGAAAACTAGCCAATCTGATCACACAGACCACAGTCTTGTCTAACTCAGTGAAACTAAGCCATGCCATGTGCGGCCACCCAAGACGGATGGGTCATGGTGGAGAGGTCTGACAGAATGTGGTCCCCTGAAGAAAGGAATGGCAGACCACTTCAGTATTCTTGCCTTGAGAACCCCATGAACAGTATGAAAAGGGTGGGGCGGTGGGGCATGTCAAAGGGACATAGAGGAGCCAACATGAAAGAATGAATGGCCAAAGCTAAAATAATTAAACAGCAAAAAAATAATGGAGTTCTGAATTACAACCCAAATATCCCTGAGTCTCTACTGATATAAATAACTCTAGTCTAACAATCAGAAAAACATCAAACAGATTCAGACTTAGGAATACTCAACAAAATACATGACCAGTACTCCTCAAACTATCAATACAATGAAAAATAAGGAAAGATTGAAAAACCATCACAGACCAGAAGAGAATAAAGGCACAAGATAACTAAAAGTAATGGTATCTTGAATGGGATCCTGGATCAGAAGACATTAATAGGAAATCTAACAAAATTCAAATAAAATGTGAAATTTAGCTAACCGTAATGTATCAATGTTGGTATCTTGGTCATGACAAATGTACCATGGTAATATAAGATGTTATCAACAGGAGAAACTAGATGAGGGGCATATGGGAACTCTATATCATCACTGTAACTTTTCTATAAATCTAAAATCATTTTAAAATAAAAAGGGTATTTTTTAAAAGTTGGATCTATACCTATCACAGAAAAGGTACTTAATAAATGTCAAAAAGATGAATGAATTTTTTAAAAGACAAAACTATAAGAAAAAGAATTTTCTTTACATACCCATTTTACAAAGATAAAACATTAATACAAGAAATGACCGCAAGCATTCTAAAAGGTAAAAGCCAGCTAGAAAAATATAGGCAATGTAAAACACAAAATGCTAATTAAAATTTGAATATTTAAACAGCACTTAATATAAATGCAGCCTTCCCATGTGGCTCAGATGGTAAAGACACTGCCTGCAATGTGGGAGACCCAGGTTTGATCCCTGGGTTGGGAAGATCCCCTGAAAGAGGGCATGGTAACCCACTCCAGTATTCTTGCCTGGAGAATTACATGGACAGAGGAGTCTGGTGGGCTACAGTCCATGGGGTCACAAAGAGTTGGACACGACTGAATGACTAAGTATAAAGAGCCCATACAAAAACTGGCAAACCTAACTATTCAAAATCAATAATAACCAAAAATTACAGATTAAAACAAAGATACACATTATCCCTATAAAATTGAGCCTATACTCAAAACAACATATTTGAATCATAACTGCAGTTGTTGGCCAGAGCTGGTAAAATGGTACTCTCATATTTTGCTGGCAGAAATGCAAATTGACACAACTTTTCAAGAGAGAATTTTAATATACTATATATATCAAAACATTTCAAACATGTTAGTTCAATTGAGTCACTCAGTCGTGTCTGACTCTTTGCGACCCCATGAGTCGCAGCACGCCAGCCCTCCCTGTCCATCACCAACTCCCGGAGTTTACGCAAACTCATGTCTATCGAGTCGGTGATGCCATTCAGCCATCTCATCCTCTGTCGTCCCCTTCTCCATCAGCCCCCAATCCCTCCCAGGATCAGGGTCTTTTCCAATGAGTCAACTCTTCGCATGAGGTGGACAAAGTATTGGAGTTTCAGCTTCAGCATCAGTCCTTCCAATGAATACCCAGGACTGATCTCCTTTAGGATGGACTGGTTGGATCTCCCTGCTGTCAAAGGGACTCTCAAGAGTCTTCGCCAACACCACAGTCCAAAAGCATCAATTCTTAGACGCTCAGCTTTCTTCACAGTCCAACTCTCACATCCATGCATGACCACTGGAAAAACCATAGCCTTGACTAGATGGACTTCTGTTGGCAAAGTAATGTCTCTGCTTTTTAATATGCTATCTAGGTTCGTCACAACTTTCCTTCCAAGGAGCAAGCATCTTTTAATTTCATGGCTGTAATCACCATCTACAGTGATTTTGGAGCCCAAAAAATAAAGTCTGACACTGCTTCCATTGTTTCCCCATCCATCTCCCATGAAGTGATGGGACCAGATGCCATGATCTTAGTTTTCTGAATGTTGAGCTTTAAGAAAACTTTCTCACTTTCATCAAGAGGCTTTTTAGTTCCTCTTCACTTTCTGCCATAAGGGTGGTGTCATCTGCTTATCTGAGGTTATTGATATTTCTCCTGGCAATCTTGATTCCAGCTTGTGCTTCCTCCAGCCCAGTGTTTCTCATGATGTACTCTGCATATAAGTTAAATAAGCAGGGTGACCATATACAGCCTTGATGTACTCCTTTTCCTAACTGGAACCAGTCTGTTGGTCCATGTCAGTTCTAACTGTTGCTTCCTGACCTGCATACAGGTTTCTCAAGAGGTGGGTTAGGTGGTCTGGTATTCCTATTCAGAATTTTCCACAGTTTATTGTGATCCACACAGTCAAAGTCAATAAAGCCGAAATAGATGTTTCTCTGGAACCCTCTTGCTTTTTCGATGATCCAGTGGATGTTGGCAATTTGACCTCTGGTTCCTCTGCCTTTTCTAAAACCAGCTTGAACATCTGGAAGTTCACGGTTCACGTATTGCTGAAGCCTGGCTTGGAGAATTTTGAGCATTACTTTACTAGCGTGTGAGATGAGTGTAATCATGTGGTAGTTTGAACATTCTTCGGCATTGCCTTTCTTCGGGATTGGAATGAAAACTGACCTTTTCCAGTCCTGTGGCCACTGCTGAGTTTTCCAAATTTGCTATCATATTGAGTACAGCACTTTCACAGCATCATCTTTCAGGATTTGAAATAGCTCAACTGGAATTCCATTGCCTCCACTAGCTTTGTTCGTAGTGATGCTTTCTAAGGCCCACTTGACTTCACATTCCAGGATGTCTGGCTCTAGGTGAGTGATCACACCATCATGATTATCTGGGTCGTGAAGATCTTTTTTGTACAGTTCTTTTGTATATTCTTGCCACCTCTTCTTAATATCTTCTGCTTCTGTTAGGTCCATACCATTTCTGTCCTTTATCAAGCCCATCTTTGCATGAAATGATCCCCTGGTACCTCTAATTTTCTTGAAGAGCTCTCTAGTCTTTCCCATTCTGTTGTTTTCCTCTATTTCTTTGCATTGATCGCTGAGGAAGGCTTTCTTATCTCTCCTTGCTATTCTTTGGAACTCTGCATTCAAATGGGAATATCTTTCCTTTTCTTATTTGCTTTTCATTTCTCTTCTTTTCACAGCTATTTGTAAGGCCTCCTCAGACAACCATTTTGCCTTTTTTCATTTCTTTTCCATGGGTAGGTCTTAATCCCTGTCTCCTTTACAATGTCACGAACCTCCGTTCATAGTTCATCAGGCACTCTGTCTGTCAGATCTAGTTCCTTAAATCTATTTCTCACTTCCACTGTATAGTCATAAGGGATTTGATTTAGGTCATACCTGAATGGTCTGGTGGTTTTCCCTACTTTCTCCTTCTAAATGATAACAGCCATGATCATGATGATGATGATGATGATGACTGTGTCTAACATTTCTGAGCTTTTATGACATCACAGACTAAGACATCCTGGTCTAAGTGCTTTCCATATATAAACTATTACCTTCAACGTACAGATTAAGAAACCGAGAGAGATAAATTAATATACCAAAGTGGTGGTAGCGCTTAGTCGAATCAGACTCTTTGCAACCCCATGGATTACAGCCTGCCAGGCTCCTCTGTCCATGGGATTCTCCAGGCAAGAATACTGGAGTGGGTTGCCATTTCCTCCCCCAGGGGATCTTCCCAACCCAGGAATCGAACCCACGTCTCCTGCAATATAGGCAGATTCTTTACCAAGTGATCTACAAGAGAAGCCCCTCTACACACCAAAAAAATAAGAATCTCAACCCAAGGTGATCTGACTCCAAAGTCAATGATTTTAATCACCACAGTACACAGCTTTAGCATATTTCACTTCCTGGAACTTAACCTAAACAATAATCCAGGGGATTTAAAACATCCACATTCATCACAATTCAATTTATAACAGTAAATTCTAAACAACCTAACTGTCTAACAATAGAGGATGTGTTAAAAAAAACTTATGAAATGTCTATGTTACAGAATACCATGTAATCATAATGTATGCTATGGCCTCACTTTAATGCTGTTGGCAAATGTTTATTACACAGTGAGTGAAGGGAAAAGGTAGTTTACAGAGTGTGTACAATGAATCAAGTATTGTAAGTAATAATAATGTTCGTGCATGAAAAGAAAAGACCAAGAAAATATGCTAAATTGCTAATATAGCTATCAGTGGTGAGATTACAATGACTTTCTTCCTTCTTTGCACTTTTTTGTACTTTTCAAATATTCTAAAACTAACACATCAACATATAATCAGAAAAACAAAGATATGTTTTTATTAAGCATTACAAAAAAAAAGATAAGAACTCTATGAAAAGACTGCAGTACTGTTAAAAACTAAAGCTATAAAACTAGGGAGAAAAAATCATTCTGACATGAATGTTATAAAGTATGGAAGAAAATCTAATATAACTATGATAAATTGGGACCACAAAAATCACAAAGTGTAATATATTGGGGGAGGGGAGATCAAATGACATGTGAGTTAATTTCATCATTTTCAAAGCTCCTAAGAATAATGTTTCTGGGGCCAAAGATCTAAACAGACATTTCTCCAAAGAAGACATACAGATGGCTAACAAACAGATGAAAAGATGCTCAACATCACTCATTATCAGAGAAATGCAAATCAAAACCACAATGAGGTACCATTACACACCAGTCAGGATGGCTGCTATCCAAAAGTCTACAAGCAATAAATGCTGGAGAGGGTATGGAGAAAAGGGAACCCTCTTACACTGTTACTGGGAATGCAAACTAGTACAGCCGCTATGGAAAACCGTGTGGAGATTCCTTAAAAAACTGGAAATAGAACTGCCATATGACCCAGCAATCCCACTCCTGGGCATACACACTGAGGAAACCAGATCTGAAAGAGACACGTGCACCCCAATGTTCATCACAGCACTGTTTATAATAGCCAGAACATGGAAGCAACCTAGATGCCCATCAGCAGACGAATGGATAAGAAAGCTATGGTACATATACACCATGGAATATTACTCAGCCATTAAAAAGAATACATTTGAATCAGTTCTAATGAGATGGATGAAACTGGAGCCCATTATACAGAGTGAAGTAAGCCAGAAAGATAAAGAACATTACAGCATACTAACACATATATATATGGAATTTAGAAAGATGGTAATGATAACCCTATATGCAAAACAGAAAAAGAGACACAGAAATACAGAACAGACTTTTGAACTCTGTGGGAGAAGGTGAGGGTGGGATATTTCAAAAGAACAGCATGTATACTATCTATGGTGAAACAGATCACCAGCCCAGGTGGGATGCATGAGACAAGTGCTCAGGCCTGGTGCACTGGGAAGACCCAGAGGAATCGGGTGGAGAGAGAGGTGGGAGGGGGGATCGGGATGGGGAATAAGTGTAAATCTATGGCTGATTCATATCAATGTATGACAAAACCCACTGAAATGTTCTGAAGTAATTAGCCTCCAACTAATAAAAAAAAAAAAAGAATACATTTGAATAAGTTCTAATGAGATGGATGAAACTGGAGCCCATTATACAGAGTGAAGTAAGCCAGAAAGATAAAGAACATTACAGTATACTAACACATATATATGGAATTTAGAAAGATGGTAACAACCACCCTATATGCAATACAGCAAAACAGACACAGATGTATAGAACAGACTTTTGGACTCTATGGGAGAAGGCGAGGGTGGAATGATCTGAGAGAAACAGATCATCTGAGAGTAACAGCATCGAAACATGTATATTATCAAGTGTGAAACAGATCACCAGTCCAAGTTCAATGCATGAGACAGGGTGCTCAGGGCTGGTGCACTGGGATGGGGAGGGAGGTGGGAGGGGGGATCGGGATGGGGAACACATATAAATCCATGGCTGATTCATGTCAATGTATGGCAAAAACCACTACAATACTGTAAAGTAATTAGCCTCCAACTAATAAAAATAATTGGGGAAAAAAAAGAATAATGTTTCTGAAACTGATAAAAAGAAAGAGACTCAAGAATACTGAAATTTAGAATAAAAACATACTACCTATCTTATAAATTATTTGAGACAGAATACCAACAACAAAATAGCAAAAAGGAGCTAACAGAAGATTAAATTAACGCAGGACACTCTGAAAACACAAAATGTAAAATAGAATGACAGTATTAATACAAAGAACCTAAAACAGTCGGACATACAAATAGCCTAAAATAACACAGTGAGATATCCTCTGAACTGAGTGTATAGTAGTAACATTACTATTATATGAAAGTACACACACATTAATAGAGTGACTAGTAACAGATAAAAGATATGTACGGCAGATACAATCTTTTCAAAACTAGGAGGAATTTAAAGAAAAAGTATTAACTGGGATTAAAGGGCTCAAAGGGAGAGAGCAAAAAATAAAATTTAAAAAAAGTTTGGACTGGAGGAAAACAATAAGATAATAAGAGTTCAAGCTAGGATTGAGCCATTGAATTAAATGAAAACAAAAATAAAGTAAAAAACACAGTGCCAGAAGAAACTAATAAAACAGTAGCAGGAGATTAAAGTCTCTCAGCATCTAGAAAATTAATAAACAAACATCTATACAATGTGAAAGTAGCAGTGAGGATTAATAGTACTATGAAGAAAAACAAAGCAAAGTAGAAGAGAAACAGACCTGAATAATGTGAAGGAGTTAGTTTGTCAAAATCTGAAAAATGAGCAGATAGATCACTAAATGCAAAACTGAAGGGGCAAATACTTTCGGTATGTTATGGTCTTGTGAATTCTGAAATGCCTATTAAACAACCCATTGGAGCTTCAGCAGCTGGATTAACTGAGGCTGAAATTCAGGGAAAATGCCAGAGTTGAAAAAATAGAGCCATCAGTATATCAAATGCTAAAATATATAAAGCTATGACACTAAATGAAATAACTCAGCAGATAAAAAGGAGGTAGAAGAGAAGTTGCACCCCCCCACTCCCCTCATGGCACTAATGGTAAAGAACCTGCTTCCAATGCAGGAGACATAAGAGACATGGGTTCGATCCCTGGGCCTGGAAAATCCTTTGGAGGAGGAAATAGCAACCCACTCCAGTATCTTTGCCTGGGGAAACCCACAGACAGAGGAGCCTAGCAGGCTACGTCTGTGGGGTCGCAAGGAGTTGGATACGACTGAAGCACCTTGGCATGCAGAGAGAAGTGGAAGGACTCACTAAGCTCTGGAGGGTCCATTATCTGGGGGCCAGAAGGGAAAGATCAAGCAAAGGAGGCTGAAAAGGACCGAAGATGAAGAGACTGAAAACTTAGAAACTGTGATGTCAAATGAAGAAGTATTCTGAGAACAAAGAAGTGAAAAACTATGTTCAGTGCTGCTGAGAAGACAGGATTTGGGTGGTTTTCACTTCATTTGCCTAACTCCAAACTTAAAAGTTGTCACACAGAAAGTGCTTAATAAATATTTGATAGATATGAACAAACAGCACTAAAAGGAAAAAAATTCAAGTGATTCTATTAAAGCATAGAGTATATTAATTATATTAAACAAATATATTAATATATTTGTTATCTGTAATTTAAAGCTTATAAAATTAAAGAGAAATATGTACACTTGAAACTAATACAATATTGTAAATCAAGTATATTAATTTAAAAAATAGATAAAAGAGAAATATGACGTAGATCAGAAATGAGGTGAGGTCTAAGGTGGCTTGGAAAGATGGAAGCTTGAAAATATTCCTAACGATTTCTCTCTAGTTCCAACACTAAGTCAACTACCAAGTACCTCTCTTAAGCCCAGAAAGTGACAGAGGCCAGAACCAGAACTTTTAGAATTATCACAAAAGCTTATTAGTACTAGGAGGACCATGAGATCCATGGATGCACCTTTCCCCAAGAGAAACGCAGTAACTAAACAAGCATTCCTGGGACAACAGGCTAGTCTCCCTGGCCCACAATGAGTTTCAGGAGAGCTTTACTGCTGAATATAAGAACGTACTTGCCCTCTTAGCTGAAGGCATCTAGTTGCTGAGAGGTGGTTCCCAGTGACCCATGGCAAACCACAGAGAACTAACAATATATGAAATGTTACACAAAAAGCCACAAGACAAAGACTGCCAGGCCACAACACAAAGACTGCCAGGCTGCCCATAATCTGAGGTATCAGAAGCCTTACCTAAAGAGTACACAATACAAAAAAGGTCGTATAGAAAAATGCACAAAAAGAGTCAAGAAAATTTATTAAAAAAGAAAAGTGAGAAGAGATCATTTTATCAGCTTTTAAAACACTTCAAATTATTTATAATTAAAACAGTAGGGATTGGTATAGGAACAAACCAAGAACTAAGAAACAAAAACCCAGAAATTGAGCCTGGTGTAGATGAGAACTTAATATTTTATGAAGGTGATATTTTATTTCAATGGTAAATGATACTTCATATTTAAATGATGCTTATACAAGTGAATATCCACAGGAAGAAAATAAGTTAACCCCTATCTAATATCATATACAAAATTAATTCAATTAAAGATATAACCATACACACATACATAAACATCTTAGAAAAAAATTGAGGGTCAATATATACAACCAAAAAAGTGTTAGAGATCCTTCTTTCAAGAAACACAGAAGCTTTAAAACAAAAATTTTATTTAAAAAATTTTAAAATTTTGTATCGTAAAAAAACTCCATAAAAAAGGAAAGGCATCACATGGGTCAGAATGGCCATCATCAAAAAGTCTACTAACAATAAATGCTGGAGAGGGTGTGGAGAAAAGGGAACCCTTTTACACTGTTGGTGGGAATGCAAACTGATCCAAGCACCATGGTGAACAGTATGGAGATTCCTTAAAACCTAGGAATAAAACTGCCATACGACCCAGAAATCCCACTACTGGGGATATATACTGGACATATACCCTAAGGAAACCAGAACTGAAAAAGACACATGTACCCCAATGTTCACTGAAGCACTATTTACAAAAGCTAGGACATGGAAGCAACCTAGATGTCCATTGGCAGATGAATGGATAAGGAAGTTGTGGTACATATACACAATGGAATATTACTTAGCTTAAAAAAGAATGCCTCTGAGTCAGTTCTAAGGCGGTAGATGAACCTAGAACCTACTATACAGAGTGAAGTTAGTCAGAAAGAGAAAGACAGATATATATTAACGAATATATAGGAAATCTAGAAAGATGGCACCAATGATCCTATGTGCAGGGCAGCAAAGGAGACAAAGACACAAAGAACAGACTTTTGGTCTTAGTGAGACAAGGAGAAGGTGAGATGATTTGAAAGAATCTCACTGAGACATACACATTACCATATGTAAAATACATAGCCAGTGTGAATTTGATGTATGACGTAGGGCACCCAAAGCCGTTGCTCTGTGACAACCTAGAGGGATGGGGTGGGGAGGGAGAAGAAAGAGGGGCTCAGAAGAGAGGAGACACATGTATGCCTACGGCTGATTCATACTGCTGTATGGCAAAAACCATTACAATATTATAAAGTAATCATCCTCCAACTAAAATAAATAAAAGTTGTTTAAAAAGATAGGAAACAAGCAATAGTTTAGGAAAAAGTACTTGCAACTCATTTGACTAACAAGCTAGTAATCATATCTAAAGTAAGTAAAACAGTGTTTCACTAGAGAATAAAATGAAAATGAAAAATGAGTGGAATGCATGTCACTGAAGAGTCATTAAAATTTAATGACTAGTAACTAACAACAAAAATTTTTTTCTAAATCCCTGTTTCAGGGAAAACAAATTAACATATTAAGATATCTTTTTTCACCCCTCAAATTGATTAAGTTAAATCTCTACTTAACAGGAAATCTCAGGGAGAAACTGTGGAC
The DNA here is from genome assembly GCF_910594005.1 of Cervus elaphus. Taxonomy (NCBI): domain Eukaryota; kingdom Metazoa; phylum Chordata; class Mammalia; order Artiodactyla; family Cervidae; genus Cervus; species Cervus elaphus. The sequence continues at coordinate 101,348,220 of NC_057832.1, read as the reverse complement.
ATGTCCATCAATCCAACCTTGATGGAAAGTCAATTTGCAATATCTATCAAAATTCTAACTGTACATATTCTTTCACCTAGCACTCTCAGAATCTATTCTATAAAAATAAAATCATCAGTATATAAAGATCTATGTATAGAGACTCATTTATGAGTCCAGTTGCAATAGCAGGGAAATAAATCATAAAACACTATACTGCCAGATCTATGCCAGGGATAGGGATTGTAGGGATTTCTGCAATATAAAAAACAAAGAAGGAAATGTGATTTTATTGTTAAAAAACTATTATTTATATATATTTGTATCCAATTGTGGCTTCCCTGGTAGCTCAGCTGGCAAAGAATGCACCTGCAATGCAGGAGACCTGGGTTCAATTCCTAGGTTGAGAAGATCCGTTGGAGAAGGGATAGGCTAGCCACTCCAGTATTCTAGGGCTTCCCTGGTGACTCAGACGATAAAGAATCTGTCTGCATTGTGGGAGACCTGGGTTTGATCCCTGGATTGGGAAGATCCCCTGGAGAAGGGAACGGCTACCCACTCCAGTATTCTTGTCTGGAGAATTACATGGACAGAGGAGCCTGGCAGGCTACAGTCCATGGGGTTGCAAAGAGTTGGACACGACAGAGACTTTCACTTGTATCCAGTTAGACTAATAAGCATGTGTGGTATTACCTAATTTATATCAAATATATAAAGCACAGATACAAGCCAAAAATGAAGCATGAAAGTAAAAATGAAAGTCACTCAGTCATGTCCAACTCTTTGCGACCCCACGGAATTCTCCAGGCCAGAATACTGGAGTGGGTAGCCTTTCCCTTCTCCAGGGGATCGTCCCAACCTAGGGATTGAACCCAGGTCTACTGCATTGCAGGCAGATTCATTACCAGTTGAGCCACAAGGGAAGCCCAAGAATACTGGAGTGGGTAGCCTATCCCTTCTCCAGGGGATCTTCCCAACCCAGGAATTGAACTGGGGTCTCCTGCATTACAGGCAGATTCTTTACCAACTGAGCTATCAGGGAAGCCCCAAAATGAAGCATAAGTACAACTGAGTTTTATTTATCTTCTTCTATTTATCATATTCAGATTTTGAAAATAAACATTACTTATATAAGTATTAAAGTATTGCAAAAATATTATGACAACAAACTTTTCATACTTATGGAAAACTGATTACATCATCATCAGATGGTCAAATCGGGCTCAACTATTCTTTTTAAAGACATAGGTGATAAAGAAGCAATTAATAAAGATATAACTGTTTCTTAAAATTTTTAAGTAACAGATTATCCTTCAAAGCTTAAAGTCAACTACAGATTAGGTCTAGTTCTTCCTCCCAGATGCTCCTTCCTAAAATCCATTTGCACTCTCCTAGAAAGCAAGTGAGAAACTAGTTGAGGGTAGTGACTATTATTAACATTACTCTTCATCACCAGGGACACAGCCACTATGGCAGCATTCTATAAAACATGTTCTTAAGTATCCTTACTCATAACTTCCAAAGATCTATAAAACCCACCATCATTACTGGTATAGTTTTTCCTTCTTCTAACACTCAAGAGAGACATTAACCTCTTTCACTACAAACTGTCAATCTTGATACTAGTTCACTAGCCCTAATCTCTGAAAGGGGAAACATCCCATCCACAGCCTCTGCTGAAGAAGCAATCACAGACAGACAGTGATGTTTCTACTTGTGACTCAACTACCTCAGTGACAGCAAATCTAGGCTAGCTAAGAGATAGGATGGTCATATGAAAATAATGTATAAAAAATAGAACCAATGAAACAGAGGGAAAAGTATACAGAATAAGAGATAAAAGAGAGAGAATGAGACAGTCAGTAGTAAGATACGACTGCAGCAGACATAAAGTAGAAGAGACTCCAAGGAATAACAGAATAGAAATTAATGGCTTTTTGGTTCTAGCTCCCAGGAGGCTGTTTCTGGCCACCAAAATATGTGATCAAAACATACTTCCAGGTATTCCATGACTAATGTTTAACATTTTAACTATTGTCTGAGAAAACAAATAAATGATCAGCCAAAAAAAAAAATTACAGAAGACACAATTCAATACAGAAACTATATGATCCAAATAATAAAGAAAAGTAATCTACAAAGATTAAGCTCAATATATGCCATTCTAAAATACATTTTAAAAAGCAAAATACAAATAACAGCTAACAGAGAACTTGTTAAGAAGAATCAATAAAACAGACGGGCTAAAGACTAAAATGGTTTCCTTTTTTCATCAGGGTTAATTCAATTTTAAAAGGTACATTTTCATTCCTACCAATGCAAAATGAAAACTGAAGGAAATAAAAATAAGCCATATTAAGTCTCTTAGATATAGACTAAAAAAGGCAAGGCTGTGAATAATTAATTTTTTCTATTAAGACTATAAAAATCTATAGTGAAACACATGGACAACTGAAATATGGGATACAACATTAATTTTTTTCCAAGTTTTATGTCTCTATTTTGCAAATTTTTTAAGGTAGTATATTTACTTATACTACCAACTGCATGTCAGGAACAAACTATTCAAATGCATTATAAGAAGATAATTTACTGGACATTTTGAGTTCAAGTCAGCAAATTAAAAATCTTTTTTTGATTAAACATGTTCAAATCTTAAGCCTGCCTGGCAACATCTTTTAAACTGCTGCTCTTAAGAATACTTAAACGCAAAAAGCAGCACTTGGGCATAAAAAATGGAGCACTTAACATTTTTTTCTGCTAATGGATGCTCAGTATACATAACAGCAAATCCAGTCAATTTTAAACTGAGAGTTTTGGATACTCAAAAGCTACCTCTAATTTCAATGTGAAGAAGTCAGTCAAGCTAAGTCTGAGAATATTTTTCTTCTGGTAGTTTTAAAATACCCTACTAAAACCTGTGCCCTTTGGTTGAATAATGTGACAAAATGCATCTAGAAGAAATCAGCTCTGACTAGGAATGATAAGACCCTGGGGCTTGGCCACTAATCTGCTGGGTAAACACATCACATAATCTCTCAGGACTTTAACTCCTTTAACTGTAGTGTAAAGGGAAGGGTTCAATTCCTTGATCTCAAGTTTCTTCCAGCTCTAACAGGAGCAGTGCATTGCACATTAGAAAACACCATTCATGAGGCCATGTCAATATTCCACAATCCTATGAAAAGATTCCACATATTTCATTCAAGGTGTCACGTACAGTTCCCCTCACACAGCAGTCAGTGACAGCACACAGTCCACTGCCTGTAGGCAGCCTCCACCGCGTGTGGACACCGCCCTCGGGGACACCGCGAAGTGCAGAGGGGCACCTGCGGCCAAGGCTATTACGGTTTAATAAATAATAAATGTATGCAGCACAAAATGTTTGAGACACAAAAACCGTGTGCAATAAAAAGACAATTCAAAATGCAAAACAGAAATCAACTCACACAATTTTGAATTGTTTGAGTACAACACAGTTGTACAGTGTTAAAGAGTATACTATAACAATTTTAGCTTCCCCCCCACCCCCAAAAAAAAATTCGCTTGTACACTCACTTTCAAATACTTCCCAATTTTCACACAGGAGCATGGTGAAGAGGCCTTACCATAAGCTGAACTTCTTCAACAAATATTTACTGATCTCTATATGCCAGACATTGTGCTAGGCTCTAGGAATACATTGATAAATAAGACAGAAAGAATCCCCACTTGTGATGCTAACGTTCAAATGAGAAGCAGCAGAAAGTAAACAGGAACAGCTGTAAACAAAGTAATTACAGATTGTAATAAATGATATAACAGAAATAAACAGGGAGATACACTAGGACAAGGGAGTTCTTTTATTTGAGGTGGTCCCCAAAATGCTAATTAAAAGGATCCACTCATGGAAAAACGAAAGAAAAGTCAACTCTTCACAAAGAAATCAACAAGCTCAAAATTAGAGCAACAGGAAATAATCCATGGAAACCATGGAAATCTGAGAACTAGATTAAGTCAAATAATGGCCTCACAGACTCCAAGATAAGATAAATGCAAAGAAGGTAAATCTCCAAGGGGGCCTGAGAACATTCATAAAATGTTGAATCTAGACCATAAGAGGATTTCACAACTATCCTGCAAATATCGCCTTATTTTTAGGAAGACAGAAAACCATTCTGAAGAGGAACTGCTGGGAACAGAAAATAAATTAAGCAAAGTGTAAAGAATGACAACTCCTAGGAGAGGTAAGATTCATATGCTAAGTTGGCAAAGGTCCAAGCGATGTAGACCTCAAGACATATCACAGGGCAAAATACATTCAAAGATGCCTCTCCAAAAAGCAAAATATTCACAAAGCACAGGTACAGACATAAAGGCAAACAGCTTTATTATATCTCAAAAGTCCAAATTTTAAAAATATTTCACAAAGGAGACAGGGCTTGAGCCACAAAGCTCAAAAACTACACTTGTCCACCCCTTCAGCCTACAGAAGTTCTTCCATCTAAAACTATTAGAAGTGAATTCTTCGGTGGTCCAGTAGTAAAGAATCCATGCTTTCCCTGCTGAGGGTGCTGATTCAATCCCCAGCCAGGGAACTAAATCTCACAAGCCACACGGGATGGCCAAAAAAAATAAATAAAATGAAACTACTGGAAAACCAAACTTGTTTAAACATTAGAAAGTTAAAATGAAAACCCACACTAAGAAATTGTAGGAAAAATAATACATGTAAAATAAATCACATTCTAACAGACAATAAAAACACATGAGAAAAATGTGGCCACAAAAAATGATGAACATTCTTAACTAGTGTTTCAACATGACTAAAGGAAACTAAGAAAACAGCTGAAGCTTTATTAAGCAGTAATCGAAATTATAACATTTCAGAAATATTAGACAATAGGAAGAGCTATTAAGACTCACAAATGGGACACTGGCAGCGAAGAAGTAGGCAACCCGTGCAGGGATGGGCTACCCCAGAGCAGCACTTGGAGGACATAATGAAGAAGACATCCACTGCTGGAGTCCTGTGCACAGATTCCCAAGGACTCAATACAGGTTGCCACAGAATCCGAGCAGATGAGCATGCAGGGGTGGTATCAGTTCTAGCCCAGCAAGCTAAGGTAACCCCAACCCGACTGATAATCCTTTGGTGTATCTAGAATCAGATAATGGGAACATTATGATCCAGAAACATGATGACATCACAGTAACAGTGCACAAAATGGCCTCTTGACATCTTGCATCAGTTCTCCAGCAGCCCGTCAGAGAAACTCAGTCCTACCTGATGTTAATTATCGTATAGAATGATTAGAATTCCAGTAATTAGATCATTCATGTAAGATGCACTGGGCACTTTTCTATTAAGTTTAGAGTGAGCTGCTTTTTGACACTCTGTGGGCTAACTTATCAAAATACTAGTTAAGGAAAGTATCATGTTCTGAAGCAGCAGGTTTAGGTCACCTTGTATACATAGTTATGTTTAATAAACCTGGTTGGAGGGGAAAAAAGACTCACAAATGAGGGGAAATAGATTTCTTTCAGAAAACAGACTAAATTAGAACCAATTATACTAAGTTGTTAACTGGACTTACCGTAGTAACCATTATGCAGAATATCAAACATTAGGCTGCACACCTGAAACTAATATAATGTATGCCAACTGTACCTCAACTAAAACACACACACACACACACAAAGAATATACTCCCTCCTCCACCAACCCTGCCCAAAAACACCTAAAGAAAAAACAGATTAGAAAATTAAAGATTTACTGAGCATGGCCCCGCCCATCAGAACAAGACCCACTTTCCCCCATTGTCAGTCTTTCCCATCAGGAAGCTTCTATAAACCTCTTATCCTTCTTCATCAGAGGGCAGACAGACTGAAAGCCACAGTCACAGAAAACTAACCAATCTGATCACATCGACCACAGCCTTGTCTAACTCAATGAAACTCATGAAACTGAGCCATGCCTTGTAGAGCCATCCAAGACAGACGAGTCATGGTGGAGACTTCTGACAAAACGTGGTCCACTGGAGAAGGGAATGGCAAACCACTTCAGTATTCGTGCCTGGGGAACCCCATGAACAGTATGAAATGGCACAAAGATAGGTCACTGAAAGATGAACTCCCCAGGTCAGTAGGTGCCCAATATGCTACTGGAGATCAGTGGAGAAATAACTCCAGAAAGAATGAAGAGATAGAGCTAAAGCAAAAACAACACCCAGCTGTGGATGTGACTAGTGATGGAAGTAAAGTCCGATGCCGTTAAGACCAATATTGCATAGGAACCTGGAATCTTAGGTCCATGAACCAAGGCAAATTGGAAGTGGTCAAACAAGGGATGACAAGAGTGAACGTCAACATTTTAGGAATCAGTGAACTAAAATGGACTGGAATGGGTGAATTTAACTCAGATGACCATTCTATCTCCTACTGTGGGCAGGAATCCCTTAGAAGAAATGGTGTAGCCACCAGAGTCAACAAGAGTCTGAAACGCAGTCCAAAGCAATCTCAAAAATGACAGAATGATCTCTGTTCGTTTCCAAGGCAAACCATTCAATATCACGGTAATCCAAGCCTATGCCCAAACCAGTAACGCTGAAGAAGCTGAAGTTGAATGGTTCTATCAAGACCTACAAGACCTTTTAGAACTAAAACCCCAAAAAGATGTCCTTTTCATTATAGGGGACTGGAATACAAAAGTAGGAAGTCAAGAAACACCCGGAGTAACAGGCAAATTTGGCCTTGGAGTATGGAATGAAACAGGGCAAAGGCTAATAAGAGTTTTGCCAAGAGAACGCACTGCTCATAGCAAACACCCTCTTCCAACAACACAAGAGAAGACTCTACACATGGACATCACCAGATGGTCAACACCGAAATCAGACTGATTATATTTTTTGCAGCCAAAGATGGAGAAGCTCTATACAGTCAGCAAAAACAAGACCAGGACCTGACTATGGCTCAGATCATGAACTCCTTATTGCCAAATTCAGACTTAAATTGAAGAAAGTAGGGAAAATCACTAGATAATTCAGGTCTGACCTAAATCAAATCCCTTACAATTATACAGTGGAAGTGACAAATAAGATTCAAAGCATTAGGTCTGATAGACAGAGTGCCTGAAGAACTATAGATGGAGGTCCATGACACTGACAGGAGGCAGGGATCAAGACCATCCCCAAGAAAAAGAAATGCAAAAAGGGAAAATGGCTGTCTGAGGAGGCCTTACAAATAGCTGAGAAAAGAAAAGCAAAAGGCAAAGAGGAAAGGAAAGATATATCCATCTGAAAGCAGAGTTCCAAGGAACAGCAAGGAGAGAGAAGAAAGCCTTCCTCAGTGATCAATGCAAAGAAACAGAGGAAAACAACAGAATGGGAAAGACAAGAGATCTCTTCAAGAAAATTAGAGATACCAAGGGAACATTTCATGCAAAGATGGGCACAATAAAAAACAGAAATAGTATGGACCTAACAGAAGCAGAAGATATTAAGAAGAGGTGGCAAGAAGTTCTTCTGTGTAGAAGAACTATACAAAAAAGTTCTCCATGACCCAGACAATCACGATGGTGTGATCACTCACATAGAGCCAGACATCCTGGAATGTGAAGTCAGGTGGGCCTTAGGAAGCATAACTACGAACAGAGCTAGTGGAGGTGACAGAATCCCAGTTGAGCTATTTCAAATCCTAAAAGATGATGCTGTGAAAGTGCTGCATTCAATATGACAGCAATGTTGGAAAACTCAGCAGTGGCCACAGGACTGGAAAAGATCAGTTTTCATTCCAATCCCAAAAAAAGGCAATGCCAAAGAATGCTCAAACTATCACACAATTGAACTCATCTCACATGCTAGCAAAGTAAAGCTGAAAATTCCCCAAGTCAGACCTCAACAGTACATGAACCATCAATGTCCAGATGTTCAAGCTGGATTTAGAAAAGGCAGAGGAACCAGAGATCAAATTGCCAATGTGCGCTGGATCACTGAAAAAGCAAGAGCATTCCAGAAAAACATCTACTTCTGTTTTACTAACTATGCCAAAGCCTTTGACTGTATGGATCACAACAAACTATGGAAAATTCTGAAAGAGATGGGAATACCAGACCACCTGACTTGCCTCCTGGGAAATCTGTATGCAGGTTAAGAAGCAACAGTTAGAACTGGACATGGAAGAACAGACTGGTTCCAATTAGGAAAATGAGTACATCAAGGCTGTATATTGTCACCCTGCTTATTTAACTTATATGCAATGTACATCGTGAGAAATGTTTGACTGGATGAAGCAGAAGCTGGAATCAAGATTGCTGGGAGAAACATCAATAACTTCCGATATGCAGATGACACCACCTTTATGGCAGAAATCAAAGAGGAACTAAAGAGCCTCTTGATGAAAGTGCAAGAGGAGAGTGCAAAAGTTGGCTTAAAACTCAACATACAGAAAACTAAGATCACGGCATCTGGTCCCACCATTTCATGGCAAACAGATGGGGAAACAATGGAAACAGTGAGAGACTTTATTTTTGGGGGCTCCAAAAATCACTGCAGATGGACTTGACTGCAGCCGTGAAATTAAAAGATGCTTGCTCCTTGGAAGAAAAGTTATATCCAACCTAGACAGCATATTAATAAGGAGAGACATTACTTTGCTGAGAAAGGTCCGTCTAGTCAAGGCTATGGCTTTTCTAGTAGTCATGTACGGATGTGAGAGCTGGACTATAAAGAAAGCTGAGTGCAGAAGAACTGATGCTCTTGAACTGTGGTGTTGGAGAAGACTCTTGAGAGTCCCTTGGACAGCAGGGAGATCCAACCAGACCATCCTAAAGGAAATCAGTCCTGAATATTCATTGGAAAGACTGATGCTGAATCTGAAACTCCAATTCTTTGGCCACCTGATGCAAAGAACTGACTCATTGGAAAAGACCCTGAAGCTGGGAAAGACTGAAGGTGGGAGGAGAAGGGGACGACAGAGGATGAGATGGTTGGATGGCATTACTGACTCGATGGACATGAGTTTGAGTAAGCTCCGGGAGTTGGTGATGGACAGGGAAAACTGGCATGCTTCAGTCTGTGGGGTCGCAAAGAGTCAGACATGACTGAGCAACCGAACTGAACTGAAAAATAATGACACATAAAAAAGAGAAAGCAACAGTAAGTAGACGGTCCAATAAATATGTAAATGGAACCAGACAGGTATTTCAAACAGTGCTGGAAGAAAATTTTCCTAAAATAAACTTGAATCCACATTATAAAAGGATACATGATATATTAGAGAAATTCAACTGAGACTATTCCTAGTATAAACTATTAGACCTTAAAGACTTTAAACATCCAGCTAGAAAAGACAAGTCTCTCATAAGAAACAGAAAATTATGGTTTCAAGAAACTTCACAACAGCTATGTTTTATACACAAATAAAATGAAAGAAAAAGTTGTAAAATACCCAAGCACACATAAAAAAAATGTGAACCTGGGATTTCATATGTAGTTAAACTATCCTTCATGTTTACAGGCATAGATGGTCAACAACATATAAAGTTTTCTGAGCTTTTCCTGCAACTAAAAAACAAACTATGCATATTCAAGAAATGACTGAAAAGTTTCAAAGTAAAATCTGATCACATGAATTAAAGGCACCGAACTAAAGAACCAAAACTAACCATGAAGACAACGACAACATAACAGTACATAAATATGGTCTACAACAAGGTAGAAAGGATAGATCCATCAAAAATGGGAGAAGAACGGAGGCAATAAGTAGAAGTCAGAATAGACTTATTAACTGCCTCACAGATACTAACTCTTAGAAGGAAAGATCATCATTTACAATCAGATACTGGGAGAGACAGGAGGAAGAAAAGGTTCCCAGCAAATCTCCTCAGGGAGACTTAACAGTGTTACATTAGATGACTAGATTGAAGGAAACTAAAAATCACAACCCATCCTAAATGCCAAAAGAAACTTGTTTTAATAAGAGAAAGATCAAAGAAAAAAGACAACATACTCAAAGATTCTACAAGTTTATGTAAAATATCCCACAAAATATTAGAGCAGAATTGACATCAAACATATCAGTAAACATAAATGACCTTAACAAAACATTTTTTCTTAATTTTTAAGATGAGGTAACAAGGCAAAAATCCAATCCTATCACATATACAAAAGACATAAATAAAACAAAAATTACATTGTAAAGGAATAGCAAAGACAGACCAAGCAAATGAAATAATAAAGCAAGGTTCAAATTTAATTTCAGACCAGAGGAAATCCTAAGCCTTAAGCAAAAATAAAAGAGTACTTTATAATAAAATACTATAGTTTATTAATACCCAATAATGTTAGACATTACTAACAAATCCTTTAAAAAAACACCAAAATCTAAAACATCTCTCCAAGTGAATAAAAAAATTCCATTAGGTCAAAGGAGAAATACAAAGCAAACTGCAAAATTTCTACAAAATAATGCTAATAAGTAGTGACAGATAATACAGCAGTAGTGTCCAAGAGAACTTTCTGTGATGATAAAAATATTCTGTATCTGTACTGACCAATACAATCTCTGCTAGACACATGTGGCTACTGAATACTTAAAATGTGCCCAATGTGAGACTAAGGAACTGAATTTTAAAATTCAATTTAAAATTTGCTTTGTATTGCTACATGTGGAGTAACTAACCTCAGATAACCTCATCAACTCTGATGGAGTCATTAACCTCAGATATGCCGATGATACCATGTAATAGCACAAAGTGAAGAGAAACTAGAGAGTCTCTTGATGAAAGTGAAAGAGGAGTGAAAAGAGGTTTAAAACTCAAGATTCAAAAAACTAAGATCATGGCATCCAGTTCCATCATTTCATGGTAATAGATGAGGAACAAAATGGAAACAGTGACAGACTTCTTTTCTTGGGCTCCAAAATCACTTCAGACAGTGACTGCAGCCATGAAATTAAAAGACACTTGTTCCTTGGAAGAAAAGCCATGACAAACACAGTGAATAGATAGTGAAGTCGCTCAGTCATGTCCAACTCTTTGCAACCCCATGGACTGGGGTCTACCAGGCTACTCTGTCCATGGGATTCTCCAGGCAAGAATACTGGAGTGGGTTGCCATTTCCTTCTCCAGGGGATCTTCCCAACCCAGGGATCGAACCCAGGTCTCCCACATTGGAAGCAGAAGCTTTTAACCTCTGAGCCACCAGGGAAGCCCAAACATAGACAATCTATGACAAACATAGACAGTGTATTAAAAAGCAGAGACATCACTTTGCCGACAAAGGTACCCATATTCAAAGCTATGGTTTTTCCAGGAGTCATGTATGGATGTGAAAACTGGACCATAAAGAAGGCTGAGCACCAAAGAATTGATGCCTTTGAACTGTGGTGTTGGAGAAGACTCTTGAGAGTCCCTTGGACTCCAAGGAAATCAAACCAGTCCATCCTAAAGGAAATCAACACTGAATACGCACTGGAAGGACTGATGCTGAAGCTGAAGCTCCAATACTTTGGCCACCTGATGCGAAGAACTGACTCACTGGAAAAGACCCTGATTCTGGGAAAGACTGAGGGCAGGAAAGGGGGACGACAGAGGATGAGATGATTGTATGGCATCACTGATTGAATGGACATGAGTTTGAGCAAATTGAGGGACATAATGAACGACAGGAAAGCCTGGCATGCTGCAGTCCATGGGACTGCAAAGAGTTGGACATGACTTAGCAACTGAACAGCAACAAAATCTGGTGGCTCAGTGGTACAACAATTTCCCTGCTAATGCAGGTCACACGGGTTCCATCCCTGGGTGGGGAAGATCCCCTGGAGAAGGAAATGGTAACCCACTCCAGTATTCCTGCCTGGGAAATCCATGAACAGAGGAGCCTGGTGCGCTACAGTCCATGAGGTCACAAAAGAGTCAGACATGACTAGGCAACTAAACAACAAAACAATCTAGTAATTATCCTACTGAACAGTGCAGCTCTCCATAGTACACCAGAAACTCAAAATTTAATAACTGTGTCAATATTAACTAAAAATTTAATATCTGGAAAAATTAAAGAGAGAAAAACAGCCAGCAAAATTAAAAAAAAAAAAAAACCTGCTAGGCAGAGACTATTTTAAGAATCACACAGCTATTTTGCAAGAATACAGAGATAAATTTGAAAACTTGGAAGAAATGTACAACTCTCTGTGGAAAAAAATGTACCAACTGACCCTAGTATGACCCTAGTAGATATAGAAAGTTGAAACAGAGAAATTTCCCTAGAAGAAGAAGAAAAAAAAAGTTATCAGAACCCAACTATCAAAAAATACTAGTTAGGTACAATTGTTTCCAGAAAGGAAATCTATTGAAACATTTACTAATGAAGGGATTAGCTAATATGACTAAAAAGGAAAGCAAAGAGACTTTCAGATCAGCTCCAAAATGTTAAGAGCTTTAGCAGTTTTCTCTCAGTCTTATTGAGACAAGATAAAAGCTGAACTAGGTGAAAATCAGCAACTTTCTTTAGATTCCTCAAAGAGCTGAGGTCACTGGGGGAACAAACACCCTGTAACCTGGAGAGAAGAGCAAAAGACAGATAATCACAGCTGAGATCACCTTATCTGAAGCCAAAGCCACTGGAGCCAATAATTGATAGGAAAAATTACAAGGTAATTTTGATAAATTTCTGGAGACTGAAAGTGGACTAGCTTGACAGAAACTCTGGGAGCATAGTTTTAGGGATCCCGCATACTTTTGTGGGTTTTACTTCCAGTAAAAGAAATTGAGAGGAAAAAACCCTGCCTGAAACAGAGAAGAGGAAAAGCAACCATTTAAAAATATCGACCGAGTGTTCTTCGTAACGAAAGGCAACCAGCCAACTCCAGCCCCCTCCAGGTTTCCTTTCTCACATTAGAGCAGAAAAACAAAGGCTAAAAAACACTTTGCAAAGTAAGAGTACAGAGACTCAGACCCAGTAAAAACTGGGATTTAATCATAAGATAAAAGAATACTTCCCTTTCTTCACATCTAGCCACCACAACAGGGGTAATGTATAATTACAGGAGACTATCACTGAGAGCTTCAAGACACAAACTATTTAAGAACTTAAGGAACAACTCCACCACCTACCCACTTCTCCCAAAAGAAAAAAAACAAAAGAGAGAGAGAGAAAATATGAACACTAGAGGAAAATGAACCCTCTGGCACCTAGGGCTATATCTAACACTAAACAGCTCAACTTCTTTTTTTTTTTTTCCTTTATTTTTATTAGTTGGAGGCTAATTACTTCACAACATTGCAGTGGGTTTTGTCATACATTGACGTGAATCAGCCATGGAGTTACATGTATTCCCCATCCCGATCCCCCCTCCCACCTCCCTCTCCATCCGATTCCTCTGGGTCTTCCCAGTGCACCAGGCCCGAGCACTTGTCTCATGCATCCCACCTGGGCTGGTGACCTGTTTCACTATAGATAATATACATGCTGTTCTCTCGAAACATCCCACCCTCGCCTTCTCCCACAGAGTTCAAAAGTCTGTTCTGTACATCTGTGTCTCTTTTTCTGTTTTGCATATAGGGTTATCATTACCATCTTTCTAAATTCCATATATATGTGTTAGTATACTGTATTGGTCTTTATCTTTCTGGCTTACTTCACTCTGTATATTGGGCTCCAGTTTTATCCATCTCATTAGAACTGATTCAAATGAATTCTTTTTAACGGCTGAGTAATATTCCACGGTGTATATGTACCACAGCTTCCTTATCCATTCGTCTGCTGATGGGCATCTAGGTTGCTTCCATGTCCTGGCTATTATAAACAGTGCTGCGATGAACATTGGGGTGCACATGTCTCTTTCAGATCTGGTTTCCTCAGTGTGTATGCCCAGAAGTGGTATTGCTGGGTCATATGGCAGTTCTATTTCCAGTTTGTTAAGAAATCTCCACACTGTTCTCCATAGTGGCTAAACAGCCCAACTTCTAACATGATGAACATAAAACTTCAAACAAAAAGCCTAATTACTTCAGTTCCTACTATCCAATACATCCTAGATCCTTCCAACAAAAAACTTCAGCACGCTAAAAGACAAGAAAAAGCACAGCCTGAAAAGACAAAGCAAGCATCAAAATCAGACTCCAATATGATGTGGATTTTGGAATTATTAAATAGGGAATTTGAAATAATTACAATTAACATCTTAAGAGCACTAATGCAAGATAGATGGGTAATGTATCAAGGAAAGAGTCAGGAAGCTTGAAGTTAAGTCAGCAGACAGTTCCCACAATGAAAGAGAAAAAAACAAAATTAAGGAAAAGAATTTCAAGGAACTGTGAGAAAACTACCAAAGCTATAATAAATGCATAATTGCAATAAGAGAAAGAGAAGAAAGAGAGTAAGGAGTGGAAGAAATATATGAAGTAATAATGACTGGAAATTTTCCAAAATTAATGACAAGAAACCACAAATCCAGGAGATTCAGACAAAAACAAGCAGGATATATGCAAAAAAATCCACACAGAGGCACTATCATATTCAAACTGTAGAAAATCAAATAAAAAGAAAATCTGAGCATAATCAATGGGAAAACACCTTACCTACATAAGAACAAGTGTTAAGAATTGTGCCAGGTTTCTTACCAGAAATCATACAATCAAGAAAGTGTAGAATGAAATACTTAGAAGCCTTGAAAGAAGAAAAAAACCAGCAACCTAAAATTCTGTATCCAATGAAACAGAAACAAAAGAAATCTCTTAAATGTGACAGAAAAATAAATAACCTGCTAAAACTTTCCAGATGGCGCTAGTGGTAAAGAACCTGCCTGCCAATGAAGGAGACATAAGCAATGTGAATTGGATCCCTGGGTGGGGTAGACGCCCTGGAGGAAGGAATGGCACTCACTCCAGTACTGCCCGGAGGATCCCACGGACAGAGGAGCCTGGCAGGCAACGGCCCACAGGATAGCGAAGAGCTGGCCTGACACAAAGCAAAAACTGAGAAAAGCTATCGCCACGACAATCTGCCGTGCATTAATGTACAGTAATTCTTCTGAAGGAAAATAACATAGGTCAGATACCTGGATCAACACAAAGAAGGACAGAAAAGGACTACAAGAAGCTAACATAAAAAACTTGTATTTTCTTATTCCTAACTGAGCTAATAGATACCTGGTTCAAAGAAATAAAAGCAGTAATGTATGGGGTGATCAGAGCATACAGAAAAACGAAGTGAATGAGAGCAATGTTATAAGGGAGGGAGGAAACAAATATTTTGGTATTAATATAAGGTACCTGAACTACCCATGAAGCATCATTATTGCTGTTCAGTGACTCAGTCATGTCTGACTCTGCACAGGCTCCTGCCAGGGGTTTTCCAGGCAAGAATACTGAAGAGGCTTGCCATTTCCTTCTCCAGCGGGTCTTCCCAGACCAGAGATCAAACCCGCATCTTCTGCATTGGCAGGCACATAATTTAACACTGAGCCGCCAGGAAAGCCCATGTCATTTAAAGCTGGATTAAATTAGTTGTAAATATAACAATGCAAACTGTGGGACAACCACTAAAAACATATTTAAAAGAAGTATAACTGACATGGTAAGCGGCGAGAAAATACAAGCATATTCAATGTTCATTTCAAATCAGAAAAGGCAGAGAAAAAAGAAAAAGTAAAAAGACTAAAGAACAAGTGCAAAGAATAGAAAACACAAACATGGTTGATGACAATAGTCAATTTAAATGTGAATGATCTTAATCAAGCAATTAGAAGATAGAGACTGTCAGAGTGGACTAAAGAACAAGACCTGAATACATTGCCTGTAAGAAACTCTACGGGCTTACCTGGTGGCACAATGGTAAAGAATCTGCCTACCAATGCAGGAGACACAAGAGATGCAGGTTTGATCCCTGGGTTGGGAAGATTCCCTGCAGTAGGAAATGGCAACCCACTCCAGTATTCTTGCCTGGAAAATTCCATGGACAAAGGAACCTGGCAGGCTACAGTCCATGGGGTCGGAAAGAGTCAAACACGACTGAATACACACCCACAAGAAACACACCATAAAACACAGGTAGATGAAAAGTACAGAAATAGAGAAAGATAAACCATGCTTTCAAAAGAAAGCTGACGCTATATTTCTATCAGGCAAAAGATTTAAGACCAATGAAAATCATCAGGGATAGACAAAGAAGGGCATTACATAATGAAAAGTGTCAATTCTCCAAAAAGACACAGCAATCTTTAAGATATCTGTACCCCTCTCCCCCCAAAAAAGTGTCAAAATACTTGAGGGAAAAACTGACAGAATTGCAGGGGAAAAAAAGACAAATCCAGTATTATAATTGAAGACATCAACATCTCTCTATCAGTAACTGACAGATCCAGAAGGCAGAAACTCAGCAAGAATACAGTTGAACTGAACAGCACCATCAATCAACTGGGTCTAATGAACATTTATAGATATTTTATCCAACACAGCAGAATACATATTCTCCTCAAGCTCACATTGGGACACTGACCAAGATACACCATAAAATACATATTAATAAGTGTAGAAGAACAGAAAATTATTCAAAGTATGCTCTCAGGCCACAATGGAATTAAACTTAATTACACTTAATCAGTAGAATTAAATTTAATCAGTAACAGAAAGAGAGGTGGACAATCCCAAAATATTTGGGGTAAACAATACTTTTCTAAATAATACAAAGGTCAAGTCACAATATAAATTTAAAATTATATTGAATTAAATGAAAACAAAATATCAAACTTTGGGTGACAGCCAAAGTGAAGCACTGAATACATCAGAAAATGGATCTAAAATCAATTGTCAAAGCTTCCACTTTAGGAAACTAGAAAAAGAACAATTTAAGTATAAAGCAAACAGAGAATATAAACA
This sequence comes from Cervus elaphus, assembly GCF_910594005.1. Taxonomy (NCBI): domain Eukaryota; kingdom Metazoa; phylum Chordata; class Mammalia; order Artiodactyla; family Cervidae; genus Cervus; species Cervus elaphus. The sequence goes on along the minus strand of NC_057832.1, from coordinate 101,331,386 downwards.
ATAAAAAGCAAAAATCCATGAAACTGAAAACAGGAAATGAAAAAGAGAAAAAAATCAATCAAACCAAAAGCTGGCTATTTGAAAAAACAGTAACATTGACAAATTTCTAGCTAATGCAATCAAGAAAAAAAAAACAGAGAAACACAAATTTCTAATATCAGATATGAAAGAAGGGTCATCATTACTGATCACTTGGATACTAAAAGTTTAACAAAATAAATATTATACACTACTCTATTTCTACAACATTGTAAGAGATGAAATGGACCAATTCCTTAAAAGGCACGACCTACCAATACTCAAGGAGAAATGTAAGCGTTAGTCGCTCAGTCCTATCTGACTCTTTGTGACCATGGACTGTAGACTGCCAAGCTCCTCTGTCCATGGAATTCTCCAGGCAAGAATACTGGTGTGGGTAGCCATTCCCTTCTCCAGGGGATTTTCCTGACCCAGGGATCAAACCCAGGTCTCCTGCATCGCAGGCAGATTCTTTACCCTCTGAGCCAACAGAGAAGCTCCCCAAGAAGAAGCAGATGTTCTGAATAAGCTGACAGCTATTAATGAAATTAGATGGACATCCCTGGTAGCTCAGATGATAAAGCATCTGCTTACAATGCGGAAGACCCAGGTTCGATCCCTGGGTCAGGAAGATCCTCTGGAGAAGCAAATGGCAACCCATTCTAGTACTCCTGCCTGGAAAATCCCATGGACAGAGGAGGGTGGTAGGCTACAGTCCATGGGTTCACAAAGAGTCGGACACAACTGAGCGATGTCACTTTTCTTTCTTATTAATGAAATTAAATCAATAACTAATAATCCTCCAAAAATGAGCAACAGGCATAGATGGTTTCACTGGTGAATTCTAACAGATATTTAAAGAAAGCAATGATATCACTTCTCTGAAATTTCTTCCAGAAACTAAAAGCAAAGTGAAAACTTCCTAACTCTTTGTATGAGGCCAGCATTATTCAAATATCAAAACCAAATAATGACATTACAAGAAAGAAAAACTCCAGCCCATCTCATGAATACAGATACAAAAATTCTCAACAAAATATCAGCAAATCAAATCTAACAATGTATAAAACTAATTACATACTACAATCAAATGGTATTTATTCCACATACGCAAGAGGAGTTCAACACTCAAAAAATCAATTAATGAAATTCATCATCAGTTCAGTTCAGTCGCTCAGTTGTGTCCGACTCTTTGCGACCCCATGAATCGCAGAAGGCCAGGCCTCCCTGTCCATCACCAACTCCCGGAGTTTACTCAAACCCAAGTCCATCAAGTTGGTGATGCCATCCAGCCATCTGATCCTCTTGTTCTCCCCTTCTCCTCCTGCCCCCAATCCCTCCCAGGATCAGGGTCTTTTCCAATGAGTCAACTCTTTGTATGAGGTGGACAAAGTATTGGAGTTTCAGCTTCAGCATCAGTCCTTCCAATGAATACCCAGGACTGATCTCCTTTAGGATGGACTGGTTGGATCTCCTTGCAGTCCAAGGGACTCTCAAGAGTCTCCTCCAACAACACAGCTCAGAAGCATCAATTCTTCAGCACTCAGCTTTCTCCACAGTCCAACTCTGACATCCATACATGACCACTGGAAAAACCATAGCCTTGACTAGACGAACCTTTATTAGTAAAGTAATGTCTCTGCTTTTTAATATGCTATCTAGGTTGATCATAACTTTCCTTCCAAGGAGTAAGCATCTTTTAATTTCATGGCTACAATCACCATCAGCAGTGATTTTGGAGCCCCCAAAAATAAAGTCTGACACTGTTTCCACTGTTTCCCCATATATTTCCCCCAAGTAAGATGGTAGGTGTTGTGAGAGGGCATCAGAGGGCAGACACACTGAAATCATAATCCCAGAAAACTAGCCAATCTGATCACATGGACCACAGCCTTGTCTAACTCAATGAAACAAAGCCATGCCGTGTGGGGCCACCCAAGCCGGACGGGTCATGGTGGAGAGGTCTGACAGAATGTGGTCCACTGGAGAAGGGAATGGCAAACCACTTCAGTATTCTTGCCTTGAGAACCCCATGAACAGTATAAAAAGGCAAAATGACGAGACATTGAAAGAGGAACTCCCCAGGTTGGGAGGTGCCCAATATGCTACTAGCGATCAGTGGAGAAATAACTCCAGAAAGAATGAAGGGATGGAGCCAAAGCAAAAACAATACTCAGTTATGGATGGGACTGGTGATAGAAGCCAGGACCGATGCTGTAAAGACCAATATTGCATAGGAACCTGGAATCTTAGGTCCATGAATCAAGGCAAATTGGAAGTGGTCAAACAGGAGATGGCAAGAGTGAACGTCGACATTCTAGGAATCAGTGAACTAAAATGGACTGGAAAGGGTGAATTTAACTCAGATGACCATTCTATCTCCTACTGTGGGCAAGCATCCCTTAGAAGAAATGGTGTAGCCATCATAGTCAACAAGAGTCTGAAACGCAGTACTTAAATGCAATCTCAAAAATGACAGAATGATCTCTGTTCATTTCCAAGGCAAACCATTCAATATCACAGTAATCCAAGCCTATGCCCCAACTAGTAACGCTGAAGAAGCTGAAGTTGAATGGTTCTATCAAGACCTACAAGACCTTTTAGAACTAACACCCAAAAAAGATGTCCTTTTCATTATAGGGGACTGGAATGTAAAAGCAGGAAGTCAAGAAACACCTGGAGTAACAGGCAAATTTGGCCTTGGAGTACGGAATGAAGCAGGGCAAGGGCTAATTGAGTTTTGCCAAGAGAACGCACTGCTCACAGCAAACACCCTCTTCCAACAACACAAGAGAAGACTCTACACATGGACATCACCAGATGGTCAACACTGAAATCAGATTGATTTATATTCTTTGCAGCCAAAGATGGAGAAGCTCTATACAGTTAGCAAAAACAAGACCGGGAGCTGACTGTGGCTCAGATCATGAACTCCTTATTGTCAAATTCAGACTTAAACTGAAGAGAGTACGGATAACCACTAGACCATTCAGATATGACCTAAATCAAATCCCTTATGACTATACAGTGGAAGTGAGAAATAGATTTAAGGGACTAGTTCTGACAGACAGAGTGCCTGATGAACTATGGATGGAGGTTTGTGACACTGTACAGGAGACAGGGATCAAGACCATCCCCACGGAAAAGAAATGCAAAAAGGGAAAATGGTTGTCTGAGGAGGCCTTACAAATAGCTGTGAAAAGAAGAGAAGCAAAAAGCAAAAGAGAAAAGGAAAGATATTCCCATTTGAATGCAGAGTTCCAAAGAATAGCAAGGAGAGATAAGAAAGCCTTCCTCAGCGATCAATGCAAAGAAATAGAGAAAAACAACAGAATGGGAAAGACTAGAGAGCTCTTCAAGAAAATGAGAGATACCAAGGGAACATTTCACGCAAAGATGGGCTCAATAAAGGACAGAAATTCATCATACCAACAAGCAAAGGAAGTAAGAGTCATCTATCAATAGATGCAGAGAAAGCACTTCACGAAATCAACATGCATTAACAATGAAAAATCTCAGCAAACAAGTAGAAAGGACCTCCATCAAATTGATAAAGAACACCTCAAAACACCCATAGCTAACATAAAGAAGTTGTATGTTTCTCCATAACATCAGGAACAAAGCATTCCTACTCAACATCATACTGGAATTTCTAGCTAATGCAATAAAACTAAAAAAGGAAACACAAGTTATACAGATTGACAAAAAGTAAAGAAAATCCCAAAGAATCAACAACAACAACAACAAAAAAACCTCCTAGAACTAACAGACAATTACAGCAAGGTTGCAGGACAGAAAGTTAATACACAAAAGTCACTGCTTTCCTACATCCTAGCAATAAACTGGAATTTAAAAGTAAAAACTCATGTGCAAGCCACAACTGCTGAGCCCACGTGCTGCAACTGCTGAAGCCTCTGCACCTAGAGCCTTTGCTCTGCAACAGGAAAAGCCTCCACAGTGAGGAGTCTGTGTACTCCAACAGAAAGGAGCCCCTGCTTGCCATAACTAAAGAAAGCCTCCATAGAGCAATGAAGACCCAGCACAGCCAAAAATAAATAAATTTTTAAAAATGAGATAAAAGTAAAAGCATAATACCATTTATATTAGCACTTAAAAAACAAAATACTTAAAAACTAAGTCATATATATGTAAGATCTGTAAAAAAACTATAACCTCTAATGAAAGAAATCAAAGAAAATCTAAATAATTAATGGAGACATTCTATGTTCATGGATATAGGCCTCAATATTGTTAAGATACTAGTTTTTTCCCAACTTGATCTGTACACTGAACCCAATCCCAAACTAAGCCCAGCAAACTACTTTGTGGATATTAACAAACTGATTCTGAAATTCATATGGAAAGACCAAAGACCCAAGGTAGCCAACACAAGACTAAAGAAAAACAAAGATGAGGAATAACGTTACCTGCCTTCAAGACTCACTTACTTATAGTAAGAAAGACAGGATGGTAATGGTGAAAGAAGAGATACAGGTCAATGGAGAAGAATAGAGTTCAGAAATAAAACCAATCAAATAATCAATTTTGACAAAAGTGCAAAAGCAATTCAATGGAGAAAAGATAATCCTTTCAACAAAAGGTGCTGTAACAATTGGGCATTCACACAGTTAAAAAATAAAAGAAAAAAAAAATAAATAAAATAAAATAAAAGAAAAAGAAGACCACACACTTTTCACAAAACTTAACTCAAAATTAATCTCAGACCTAAATGTGAAACACAAAACTATAAAACCCCTATGAGATATTATAGGCGAAAAACATGTGGCCTGGGTTTGACAATGACTTTAAACACCAAAAGCACATCCATTAAAGAAAAAAACTGATTAAGTTGGACGTTATTAAAATTTAAAACTTCTGCTCTGCAAGACACTGTTAAGAGAAATAAACAGGCCACTGATGGGAAGAAAATATTTGCAAAACATGTATATGATAAAGGTCTGTATCCAAAATCTACAAAAGAACTCCTAAAATTCAAAAATAAGAAAACAAACAACTCAGTTTAAAAACAAGACAAAAGATGTTAACACATATCTGTTTAAGGATGAAAACTAAACATATGAAAAGATGTCAACATCACATATCATTCAGTTTAGCTCAGTCGTGTCCAGCTCTTTGCAACCCCATGGACTGCAGCACACGAGGCTTCCCTGTCCTTCACCAACACCCAAAGAGCGCTCAAACTCATGTCCATTGAGTTGGTGATGCCATCTAACCATCTCATCCTCTGTTGTCCCCTTCTCCTCCTGCCTTCAATCTTTCTCAGGATCAGGATCTTTTCCAGTGAGTCAGCTCTTCACATCAGGTGGCCAAAGTATTGGAGCTTCAGTGTCAGTACCTTCCAATGAATGTTCAGGGTTGATTTCTTTTAGGATTGACTGGTTTGATCTCCCTGCTGTCCAAAGGACTCTCAAGAATCTTCTCTGGCACCACAATTCGAAAGCATCAATTTTTTGGCACTCAAGTCTTCTTTATGGTCCAACTCTCACATCCATACATGACTACTAAAAAACCATAGCTTTGACTAGATGGACCATTGACAGCAAAGTAATGTCTCTGCTGTTGAATATGCTAAGTTGGTCATAGTTTTTCTTCCAAGGAGCAAGCATCTTTTAATTTCATGGCTGCAGTCATCATCTGCAGTTATTTTGGAGCCCAAGAAAATAAAGTCCCTCACTGTTTCCATTGTTTCCCCATCTATTTGCGATGAAGTGATGGAACCAGATGTTATGATCTTAGTTTTCTGAATGGTGAATTTTAAGCCAGCTTTTTCCACTCTCCTCTTTCACTTTCAAGAGGCTCTTTAGTTCCTCTTCACTTTCAGCCAAAGGGTTGTGTCATTTGCGTATCTGAGGTTATTGATATTTCACATACTAGAGAATTACAAATTAAAATGGTAATGAGTTATCAGTACACACCTATTAGGATGGCTCAAATGAAAAAAAGCTGACAGTACCAAAGAGAACTGAGGATTGAATTCCCACAGCTGGTGGAAATACCATTGGTAGAGTGATCATATTTTCCCATACAATCCAGCAATCACACTGCTAGGTATTTACCCAAATAAGTTTAAAAACTAATATCTAAGCCAAACCCTCACATGAATGATTATAGCAGCTTTTGCTTGTAACTGCCAAAACTTAAAAGGAATCAATATGTCCTTCAATAGTTGAAAAGATAAACAACCCATGGTATATCCATACAATGGAGTATTATTCATAAGTAAAAAGAAATGAGCCATCAAGCTATGAAGAGAAATGAAGGAATCTTAAATGAATGCTGCTAACTTTAAAAATTATATGAAAACTTGGAAAAGACAAAAAACTTTATACAGTAAAAATATCAGTTTGCCATAGGTTTGGTGGGAGAAGGGAAGGGATCAACAAGTGAAGCACAAAGAGGGGGTGAAACTTTTCTGTATGGTTCTATATGGGTGGATATACAACATTATACATTTGTCAAAACCTATGGCACTCTATAACATTAAGAGTAAACCATAAGCCATGCATGCATGCTCAGTCACTTCAGTCTTGTCCGACTCTTTGTGACCCTATGGACTGTAGTCCGCCAAGATCCTCTGTTCATGGGATTTTCCCAGCAAGAGTACTGGGAGTCAGTTGCCATTTCGTCCTCCAGGGGATCTTCCCAACCCAGGGATGGAAGCAACATCTCTTAAGTCTCCTCCATTGGCAGGCGGGTTCTTTACCACTATCGCCACCTGGGAAGCCCCTAACGCATCCAAATTTTAAAAATTAGGAAGTTAGAGGCTTTCATAAAAAAATGCAAACTGTGACAAGAGAATCTAACTGTATCACAAATGTATGAAACAACCCAATTGAAGGCAACGGGGAAAAGGTACTGACTCAAGTAACTATGTAAATAAATGAAAGGACTATATAAGACTAAAGGCAGAAGGGACTGTACTTGAGTACTGTACTCTAGTTAACAGAGTTGAGTTCTGCAAGGTACAGATAAACAATTCTGATACTGCTATACATGTATACTGGAACTGAATAATTAAGATGCTTGGCAAATGGTTAGAGCCAGGTTTCTAACTACTGGAGTGGAAATCTACAGATCAGCAAGGGGAGGAATCTGGAATTATCCATGTGGTAATGGATTAGAGTAGGTGATATGGGTAGAAACCAATGTTTAATATAATTACTAATGGTTACATATAGAAATATTTACAGGTATGTGCCTATACACAGGTTACTATACTTCAATTTATTTCTTCACTTTGTCAGCTGAGAGTTACTAAAATAAACAACACCCCAGAAGCAAGGAACATACCTAACACCCAAATCTTAGTTTCTGATACCATTTTCCAAAAAAAGGAACTAGGGCTACATGAAGAAATGGGGCAGGAAATACATGAGTCTGGAGCATCCTGTGGTGCCAGAAAGTAAAGAAGTGTTAAAAAAAAAAAAAAGAAAAGAAAATCTGTTGATGGGGGTTATGTCCAAAGGGCACAGGAGCCAAATAAAAAAGCTTCAAATAGCCAAATCTGGAACAATTTGAGCAACAAACTAATATTAGATTATAACTCAAAGAATAAAGTACATGTTAAGTACAAAGTGAAATAAATTATTGAATAAATTAATAAATGGGCAGAGGGTAATCTCCCATGCAGAATTCTGAATAAATTATGTAGAAAATCTACCTTAAAGGAGGAAAGCATAATTCCCCACTGTATGTGTGGGCAGTACAGTGGGCTGCATGTTGTAATTTCCTCCCAAAGACCATTGTGTGGAAAGAAGAAAAAGAAATAACTTTACAATAGAGAAACCTGACAAATAGTATCTCAACCAGGTTAATCAAAGTCAAAATCAATAGTGAAAAATCATGATAATAGTATGTGCATAAAGTGATAAAAATGGAACTTTACCTCTTTGCTTTTTCTTCCAAAACACCATAACTCATCTTGTGAAGGAAAAAAAAAAAAAAAATCACACAAACTCCAAGAGAGGGGCACATTGCAATATATCTGACCAGTCCTCCTCAAACTATAAAAGTCATCAAAAACAAAGAAAGTCTAAGAAATTGTCCAGTCACGCCTAGGAGACATGACAATTAAACACAATCCTGTATGAGATCTTGTAATAGAAAAAGAATATTAGGTAAAAACTAAGGAAATCTGAAGAGTACAATAATAATTATGTATCAATGCTGGATCATTAATTGTAATAAGTCAATATAATATGTAATTTGGGCTTCCCTGGTGGCTCAGAGAGTAAAGAATCCGCCTACAACGTGGCAGACCTGGGTTCGATCCCTGGGTTGGGAAGATCCACTGGAGGAGGGCATGGCAACCCACTCCAGTATTCTTGCCTGGAGAATTCTATGGACAGGGGAGCCTGGCGGGATTGCAGTCCACTGGGTCACAAAGAGTGAGACACAACTGAGTGACTAAGTACAATACGTAATTTAATGTTAGTTATATAATTAATAATGGCAAAAAATGCTGGGGAATATATTTGTACCTTGTACTATCTATCTGCTTCATATTTCTGTAAATCTAAAACTGCTCCAAAAAATAAAGTCTATAATTTATCTACTAAAAAAAAAAAAGGGCAAAGCAATTACAGCATACATATTAGAAAGGAAAATTAAAAAGTACTTGTTTGCAGATAACATACTAGAAAATACCAAAGAATCAATGGAAAATAATACTATTAATTTAGTTTTTAAATATATATATCAAATTAAAATACAAAAAGTTTCAAAAGCCTTCAAACATAAAAGCAAAAAGCAGTTAGAACATATAATGGGAAAAAAATCCACTTACAACAGCAATAAAATAAAATACTAGGCATAAACTTAAAAATGTATGAAAGACTTTTTAAATCCTAAAAGGCACATATGGGGGCTTCCCAGGTGACAGAGTGGTAAAAAATCCACCTGCCAATGTAGGAGACGTGGGTTCAATCCCTGGCTCCAGATGATCCCTTGGAGGAGAAAATGGCAACCCACTTCAGTATTCTTGCCTGGAAAATTCCATGGACAGAGAAGCCTGGTGAGCTACAGTCCATAGGGTTGCAAAGAGTTGGACTCAATCAAGCACCTGAGCATGCAAAAGGCACATAAAGTAAGCCTAAAATAAACTAAAATACGGTGTCCTCATAGAGAAGGACTCATCATCATAAAGACGTCAATTCTCTCTACATTAATTTATAGTTTAATTACACTCAAAAATAAGAACAAGTTTTTTCCAGAAACTAGATAATAAATAAAGGTGATACATACAGTTCAATATAAAAAAAATAAAATAAAAAATGGGCAGAAGATCTAAACAGACATTTCTCCAAAGACAACATACAGATGGCCAAAAAGTACATGAAAAGATGCTCAACATCACTAATTATTAGAGAAATGCAAATCATAATTATAAGGAGGTGGGACCTCACACAGATCAGAATGGCCACCATCATAAAGTCTACAAATAATAAACGCTGGAGATGATGTGGAGAAAAGGGAACCCTCCAACACTGATGGTAAAAATGTAAATTGGTACAACCATTAGAGAGAAAAGTAAGGAGGTTCCTTAAAAAACTGAAAATACAGAACTACCATATGATCCAGCAATCCCACTCCTGGGCACATACCCAGAGAAAACCGTAATTTGAAAAGATACATGCACCCCAATGTTCACTGCAGCACAATTTACAACATCCAACACATGTCTGTGCTCATGGACTCAGCAGTGTCCAACTCTGTGACCCCACGGACTGTAGCCTGCCAGGTTCTTTCGTCCATGGGATTTTCCAGGCAAGAATACTGAAGTGGGTTGCCATTTCCTCCTCCAGGGGATCTTCCCAATGCAGGGGTGGAACCTGATGTCTCGAACACAAGACATCTCTTGTGTCTCAGAATTGGCAGGCATGTTCTTTTATCAGCTGAGCCACCAGGGACGCCAAGACATGGAAGCAACCTAAATGTCCAGAGACAGGAATGGATAAAGAAGATGCAATGCATATACACGGCAGAATACTAGTCATAACAAAGAACAAAACAATGCCATTTACAGTGACATGGATGGATCCAGAGACTGTCACACTGAGTGAAGAAAGTCAGACACACATATCATAAGATATTGGTTACACATGGAATCTAAAAAAAAAAAGAATACAAATAAACCTTAAATGAGAAGTAAGTCATGGATGTAGAAAACAAACTTAACAGTTATCAGGGGGTGAGGGGGAGACTGGAATTGACATATACACCCCACTACATATGAAATCACCCTACTATATGTATGAATCAGAAGCTGGAATTAAGACTGTCAGAGAATTATCAACAACCTCAGATACGCAGATGATACCACTCTACACGCAGAAGGTGAAGAGGAATAAAAGAATCTCTTGATGAGGGTGAAAGAAGAGTGTGGAAAATGTTAGCTTAAAACTCAACACTCAAAAAACTAAAATCATGGAATCTGGTGTTATCACTTCATGGCAAATATTTAATAGAAGAGGAAAAAGTGGAAGCAGTGACAGATTTGTTTTTCCTTGGGCTCCAAAATCACTGCAGACGGCCATTGTAGCCATGAAATTAAAAGATGCTTGCTCCTTGAAAGGAAAGCTATGTCAAACCTACACAAAGTCACAAAGTATTAAAAAGCAAAGGCATAACCTTGCTGACAAAGGACTGTACAGTCAAAGCAATGGTACTTCCAGGAGTCATGTACAGACTTAAGAGTTGGACCATAAAGAAGGCTGAGTGCACAGAATTGATGCTTTCCAACTGTGGTGCTGAAGAAGACTCTTGAACTGCAAGACTCTTGGACTGTAAAGAGATTAAACCAGTCAATCCTAAAGGAAATCAACTCTGAATATTCACTGGAAGGACTGATGCTGAAGCTCCAGTACTTTGGCCACCTGATGTAAAGAGCTGACTCACTGGAAGAGACCCTGATGCTGGAAAAGACTGAAGGCAAAAGGAGAAGGGGACGACAGAGGAAGAGATGGTTAGATAGCGAACCAATTCAACACCAATTCACTAATTTGAACAAACTCCAGGAGATAATGAAGGTTAGGGAAGCCTGGCGTGCTTGGGGTCGCAAAGAGTCTGACATGACTTAGTGATTGAACAATAACAAATATACAAAATAGATAACTAATAAGAAGCTGCTATAGCACAGGGAACTCTACTCAATACTCTGTAGTGGTCTATAATGGGAAAAGAATCTAAAAAAAACAAAAAAGAGGGATATACGCATACGTATGACTGAATCACTTTGCTGTACACCTGAAATGAACACAACACTATAAATAACTACACTCCAATAAAAGTTTTTTAACATAACTAAGGTGATACAATTCACACAGTTAACAAAGTTTATATAAAAATTAAGCCAGTCTCAAAACCCTGAAAAAAAAAAGACCAACAAGGGAAGACCTTACCAGATGTTAAAGCAGATATGGCAGGGGGTGAAGGGTGGGGGTGACGCCGGTCACGAAGTCTCTGTGATTAAAACAGTGGAGGATTTTATACGTAAATAGACATTTTGGAACAAAAGATATTATCAAAATTAAAATTCAGAAAAGTCAATAAATGATTAAGGTAGCACCACAAGTCAGTAGGGAAAATATGAAATTCCTAAGTGACAAAATAACTGGACAGTCATTTAGAAACAGTATGATTAGATTTATACCTCACTCAGCATACCAGGTTAAATTTCAAATGGATAAGAAACAAAATACAAAAACATGTAAATACTAGGGAAAAAACACATGTAAATCCATCACAACCTGACGCTGAGAACACCCCCTATATAATTCAAAAGCCAGAAAAAATAAAATAAAACCTGACAATTCAACTAAGAAGAAACACAACTTTCAGAAAGGAAAAAATGAAACTTTCCTTATTTGTAGACGGCATGATCTGTCACATGGAAAATCCCAAGGAATTTACCGAAAACAAACGACCAACAAAAAAAACTTCCTAGAACTTAAGTGAGTTCAGCAATGTCACAGGATACAAGATAAACACACAGCAGTCAACTGCATTTCTACAGTCTAACAATAAACAAGTGGAACCCAAAATTAAAACCACAAAACTATTTACAATGGCTTCAAAGGAAATAAATATAAATATAGCAAAACATGTAAGGAAGCTCTCTGCCCTAAAAATTACAAAATGCTAATGAAAGAAATTAAAAGCAACCTAAATAAATGGAAAGATACATGGTATTTATGGACTGGAAGACTCAACATAGTAAAGATAACATAAGAAAAAATAGCAGAATTGTAAAATTATATAAGTTACAACCCCATAAATCAAATCTGAATTGGAAACAGCAGTATGAACTCAAGATACTTTTTTCCTTAAAAAAAAATCCTAGCTATGTCCTTTAAAACAGTCTAAAAGAAATGACAATCCAGTAACAAATGTTCCTAGTTTCCAACTGTGAAGTCTAAGCATCATTCCCTCATCAGGGCATGATAAACAAAGGACACTGTGCCATACTGAAAAGCAAGAAAATAAAGATTAATGATATTGTGTCACAGGAACACAGGAGTGGCCAGCCTGAAGGGGCTCCCATTTGCCAAGGATGGACCAATGTGGCACCAAAAAGAATAACTACAGAAATTTTTAAAAACACAATGAAATGAATACATAAAAATCTAAGGCTCATAAATGCTTAAAAAAAAAAAAATCAGACACCCAGAGGTATTATATCAACTCATTACTCTGAAAATTGGTCATTAAAAGGAATTAAGCATTTATCTTGCTTTTCCAATAAAACTATTTCAGAGCATTAGGGAGAACTTTATACAAAAATTCAGGTAATAAATGTGAAAGGAATGTTAGAATCAGAAAAATCCAACATTGATAACCACTGTTAGAATAAGTTACTTCACTAAAGTTATCCCTGGAGATTAAAACCATTAATGAAAGGTGGATGGAAAACTCTACAATAAAGGGACCAAGCTGTCACCCCCAGACTTTGTTTCTGAAAGTGATACAAGGTACACGGAACCCACCTAGGGAGGAACCCACCTAGGGAGGAGTCTTAAAAAAAAAAAAAAATCCAAAATCTTAAACAAGTCTTTCCCTATAACTCCCTGTTTACACAAAGTATGACAGAGGAATTAGTCAAAAGTTACTACAAAGAAACAACTGGACAAATTCAGAAACTAGGAGCCTCTTCAGGATAAATGACAGATTTCTTCAACAAATCAATGGATGAAAGAAAAATGGCAGGAGACTAGTAAGAACACTTAAGATTACTCTTGAAAATAATTTTAAAAGGCTATAACAACAAATACAAAGTGTTTCGATCCTAATTCAGACAAACTATAAGACACTTTTTTAACAAACAGAAAACTGAATATGGGCCATGTATCAGATATTACTAAAGAACTACTGCTAAATCCATTAAGTAAAGTAAGTGGCTTCCCAGGTGGCTCAAGGCGTAAAGAATCTGCCTGCCAATGCAGGAGAAAAGGGTTTGATCTCTGGGTTGGGAACCCTCCTGGAAGAGGAAATGGCAACCCACCCCAGGATTCTCGCCTGGAAAATCCCATGGACAGAGGAGTCTGGAGGCTACAGTCCATGGGGTCTCAAAGATTCGGACAGGACTGAGTACAAAATAATGGCATTGTGGTTTTAATAAAAATTGCCTCTAGCAGGGAAATACAAAGATGGCTCCAAAAGAGCCCTACCTCCTGGTATGAGCCTTGTGAAATCCACAGTAACTTGCTTCTAACCAACAGAATACACAGCGAAAGTAATGAGGTATCATTTCTGGAACTAGGCTACAGAAAAGTGTGACTTTCACCTGTTAGCATACTCTTCCCACTCTCTCCTTTGCTGGCTTTGATGAAACAAAACATCATGTTGTGGAGGTCCACATGGCAATAAAAAGAGGACAGCCTCTGGCCAACAGTTTTCAAGAAAATGAAATCTGCCAAAAAATTCACACAGGAGCTTGAGAGCAGATTCTTCCCCACTCAAGAAAATCGATGAAACCCTAGCTCTTGTCAACACCTTGACTTAGTAGCCATATAAGAAACATGAAACAGAGGGTTTATATAAGCTATTCCTGAAATCTTGATCCTATAAACTATGAAATAATAAATACTGTTTGAAGCTGCTAAATTCATGCCAATTTGTTAGGAAGCAATCAATAACTAACACAATGTCTTCTGGCTGTGAAGCAGATAAATAAGAGAAATGGGGTTAATGCAAAATTTTTTTTAAAGATTAGTGAAAACTAGTCTGATGGGCACTGAATGAGGGGTAAGAGTAGGAACCGAGTGGTTGATAACATAGGAAAGAGTCAACTGATGAATAAAATCAAAATCGGACCTAAGGAATAAGAAAAAAACTAAAATGATCTCTCCCATTTTAAAAGATAAAAAGATGGAGAAAATGACAGATCAATTTCATAGCACTTAATTGTAACTTGAACATATAACAATTTCACTTTCATTGACAAAAAATTTATGTTAAATCTAAATAAAACCTAAATTGTCTCACATTGTTAATATGCTCTAATCAAGTCATGCAGACAATATGACTGAATTTACAAAGATGTGGATTCTAAACTCAGCTCCAATGTTTACTTCATAAATGACCTTGATTAAGCTGTTATACTCTTATTGGCCTCAGTGTGTATATGCAAATCAACACCTACACTACACTTCAAAGAGTCATTGTTGAGAATTACAGGAAGTCAATGGTCTAGTAAATGGTAGGGCATCTGCTCACCATTACCCAGAGCAAAACTCAACTCTGTTTATTATTACCAAGCACTTGAAGATGTCTGATATAAAGTAGTCATCTCAAAGTACACTGGGAACATATACCTACCTACAGAGTCTACACAAAGATATGCAGCAACCATGGGGAACAGAGAACGGTAACAAAATAAAGAAACATTCCTATATAGAAGAACAATAAGACAGGAAACTGACTAGCCAAAAAATCAACTTGAAAAGATAGTTTACGTGATGTCCCCCCTAAAACAAAAAAACAAACAAATCTGCTGAGACATTCATATAAAAAATAGTTCTCATTTGCTGAGTATCTCAGAAGGCTGAGTCATCAATCTTTTCTGAAATTAAACATTTAGCCCCTTCAGAATATATTTCAAAGCTAAGAAGGGCCTCTTTCTACCAAAAGCAAAGACTATTAAAGCTGGACATGATCTGGGAAAGGTCTGAAAGTGAAAGGCACTCAGGCGTGTCCTACTCTTTGCGATCCCATGGACTATAGAGTCCATGGAATTCTCCAGGCCAGAATACTGGAGTGGGTAGTCTTTCCCTTCTCCAGGGGAATCTTCCCAACCCAGGGATTGAACCCAGCTCTCTTTACCAACTGAGCTATCAGGGAAGCCCTGGGAAAGGTTTAATGCTACTTAATATATACAGTCTTCAAATCTCAGACAAAAAACAATATATCCAAAGGAATTACAAATATTTAAAATAAAGTGTTCTCAAGCACCCTCAAAGGTTTCATTTATATGTAAATAATTTTATGGAAATAATCACTATCATCTTTTGATAAACGAAGTCCTCAAAATATCTTTTCTGGGCAACAATTTAGCTTAATTTGAGTTACCATATGTGTCACGGGTTGGGAGGGGCCGTATTTATTTTAAAAAACTATTCTGTAATACTCCACGCTATCCTGTACAAAAAAGACCTTAAGCATCTAATCCTCTTGGTTTTTATGAAAACAAATAAAAGACTGGAGAAACTAAAGACCCAAAACTACCAATTAATGACAGAACTGGGATGAGAACCCAAATCTCCTCCTTGTTCACTATTCTCTCTGTATGACATACTTCCCTTTTCTTCATGTTTTCCTTTGTATTGGATATAACTTTCTTCCCCCAGCTTAATGCAGTAATTTAAACTGTACTAATGGCGAGAGGTCAAACGGATACTAACTAATCCAAATCTGTTTTGTGAGAATTCTCCTCTTATCCTCCTAACAGGTTATCTTTGACCAAGACCTAAATCCTACGGCACAGCAGTTTTTTCTCTGTTGCTCAGAGAGATTCCAGAGGATCTAAGTTTTAAAAAATATTTTTAAAATATTTTAAACTAATCTTAATACTATTAGAAATTCAAAAATATTCTAGACCAAATATCACTACAATGGATACCACACTCCATAGCAACTTATCTTGTTTTTGTGCAAAGTTCTGAGTAAATTTCTTTGGACACCTCTGTATCTCTTTGAACTTTTCAAAGTATGTCACTCTGAAATATAGCTGCAATCCTATGCCAGTCTTAAATTCAGTTCTACATATGTCTGTTCATGTAAAATTCACAAATAAATTCACAACCATAATGTAATTAATAACTGAACAAGGTTCAAAACTGTTTGGTTCTAATGCTCTCCTCAACAACTAAGGAGATGTCACATTACAGTTCACTGTAGCACAGAATTTGAATGAGCGCTTTTTCTGACTTTAAATTATTATATGGAATTTGCATAGTTTGATGATACTAACCTTGAAAACAAGTTTATTACAAGTGATAAGCAACATTCCTCACTTAACTTTCAGACAACCCACACTTTTGTATCTTACATGCTTAGAGCTCTCAGATTTTCCTTTACCAAATTCAGAATCTTTATCAGTTGAACCAACCAACAGTCCAAGTGACTGGACCAGCATGCCAACACGCCCCACATGCCAGCCAGTGTTTGCTTCCAAAGCACTGCTTTCTTTGTAGTTCAGAGTCCATTTTTACAACTTTTTACATATTTTATTGCATTTCTACTATTATAAGAACAGAAAATGAAAACACAAAAGCCTGCTAGTAACATTACTTCAACTGAAACAATAATGGGCATCATAAGGTGATCCAAATGAAGAAAACTTCAGACACTAAGCAGACTTAACTAGCTTGAGTATAAACAAAGCACTGAGAAAAATGGTTAATAGATAACATCAAAAGCTAAGGTATAGGTGGGCCGATTATGGATGTATTCACTCTCACTTCTAAACTCACCCTTTCTGTCTTTTCTTGGAAACTGATTTGGGCTCCTTCAGCATTTTTTCTTTGACAGCTGGCACAATGTGATTTCGTCAGTAGAGAGGGGCAGGAGAGACGTCTCCGTGTACAGTGGCTGTCTTTGCTTCTTCCCTAAAGAACTGAGGGTTGTTTTGCTTCCTAGTTCAGGTGTGCTTCTCCAGCTCTCAGTTCCGATAGCAGAGATGGCTTCTCTGACATCCTGCTCCTAGAGCATATGCAGTGCCCCCCAAAGCCCAGCTGACATATGCATGCGACCGGCTTCTCTAGCACCAAGTAAGTTTCTACACCAGAATATATAATATTTGTGGGTACTTTTTTTTTTAGCCTTGTCACATTCAGCAGGCCTTTTCAAACTAATGAATAACCTGAACCTTTCCTGAGCTCAGAAAATTGTTCCTCTTTTTTAAAAAACTTCTCTATTTTTTCTGGTATCATTCTGGACTTACCAGACAGAAGGTGCTGGCCTTTTATATTAGGTTGTAGGCTTTCCTGGTGGCTCAGATGGTAATGAATCGGCCGACAATGCAGAAGACCTGGGTTCGATCCCTGGGTCAGGAAGATTCCCTGGAAAAGGACTGTCTACCCACTCCAGTATTCTTGCCTGGAGAACTCCATGGACAGAGGAGCTATAGTCCTTGGGATCGCAAAGAGTCGGACACGATTGAGCAACTAACACTTTGACTTTGCATAAGAAGATCCCACAAGGAATAAAAGCTGAAATCTAGTCTGAGTCCCACTTAACAGTCCTGCATCCTGATCAAAAAGCATCACTTTCTCACTAAGCCATGTGTTGTGAAAATGAGAAAGTGGATTTTCTGGATCAAGGCTAACCTGCATGTCTCAAATTTTAACTCTTTTCCTTATCATTTTCTTTAAGTTCTAGGCTTAAAATCCCTTGTTGTGTGTATGCCTGTAACTATGAAACAAAACAAAACAAAAAAGATGTGTATGTACAGAACTATAGAAAACTTGTCATTTTTGTAGGAGCTTCATTATAAATCTAGTATCTTGGGCCTAGGACCAAAAGAAAAGATTGTTTTGTGATTTGGGGGCTCAGAAATTTTTAAAGCTCCCTAAGTAAACTGACTGTGCAAACAATATCGGGATCTTACTGTCAGTTAATGGTACTGGAGCTTTCTGGCTCAAATATTCCCTAAAATAATTTTGAAAATCTATGCATATCCTTACCATTTTTAAATTGGCAAGCAAAATTTTTTCATAGCTTGTAACTGTAAAACTTGTACTTTCCATTGTACTCTAAGTACTGTCATTTTAAATAAAGTTGTTATGTTTGTTCTTTCAACAGTATCAATAGAATAAAAATATCATCTATGTTTAAAAACATACAGGGTCTTCCCATAGTCAAAAATTTATCTTATTCACGTTTTTCTTGAAGCTTTCCCTACCGAATTTTAACTAATGTATTATAATATTCTATTGTACTGCAGGGTCATTTATATTCACTCTGTATGACTTCTCTGGGGGTAAAAAAAAGAGTATAAATTAAACTTTTTTAGCTTTGGTCAGATTTTTTAAATTTCTTCCAGATGCTATTACAAATACAGTATGCACCAAAATAATATAAATATAACATGCACATTGACAGACAAGATTAAATGTGGGGTAAAATGGTATTAAAAATGATTTTCAAACATATTGTGAACAGTATTGTTTCATTTTTTTAACAATTAATTCATGTATATACCAGTGAGTATCACTATCGGAATAAAGTGAAATTCAGCATCAAGTCTATTTTGTAGATGTATGCACTGAAAATTTCACTTACACAAATACATGGAAACAGAAGGAATTTCTGCTAGTACTGTTAATTTTTTGACTACCTTTGGAATTATATGTCAAAAATCACATGATGAGCTATCATTAAAAATTACTGTTTATGATATACCAACAAACAAGTTGATTTAGGTCTTCCTTTTAACTTTGTTTAAAAAGAAAGAATTGAGAGCCACCTATTTTACAGATAGACTTTTTTTTGTCATTCACCTTCTCAACTTCAATACCAACTTTTACAACAGTCCTTTGTTTGGCACTAGGAAGATTCTTAACATTCTATGGAATAGATAAGAAGTATGCCTCTTTTGCAATTGAGAAATAGGATATGGGACAGCTAGAAGTCTTCAAAGTGCAGGCAAATCACCTGGGGTTCTTGTTAAAAATGCAGATTATGACTCAGTAGGTCTGGGGTGGGTCTGAGATTCTGCGTTTCTAACAAAGACCTAGTAAAAGCAATGCGGCTGCTAAGTGGGCCACACTTTTCAGTAGCAAGGGCCTAAACCACAGGCAGGTTCTCAGGCTTGTCAGTTTTTAAGAGAGAACAGACAATAATAATAAAACTCAGGAAACTGAATCCTTCAAATTATTTTTGCCAACATACCCCCCTGGAAGGTCTACATGTACTCCCAGGAATAAGCATGCCCCAATCTGAAGACTGCTACTCAAAATCAATGAAATCAGCTACTCAAAATCAATGAAAATTACTGGCTTTGAAGAGTGCTTTAAAAAATTTTTTTAGTTTTACTGAAATATAGTTGATTTACAAGGATGTGTTTAATTTCTGCTGTACAGCATAGTGACTCAATTATACATGTATTTTTCATATTCTTTTCCATTATCATTTTTCACAGGATATTAAATAGAGTTCCCTGTGCTATACAGTAGGATCTTGTATAATCAGGTGTTTAAATTTTAAACCACTGACTTCAGTCATATCACTTTTCTGCCTATATTATTTGATGATGCCACATTTTCAAAAAAATAAAATGCAAACTCACCAACAAGGAAATGGGCTTCCCAGGTGGTGCTCATACTAAAGAATTCACCCACCAATGCAGGAGATGCAATACAGTCCCACACAACCTCTACTTTTTTTTTTTTTATGTATTACTTATTTAAATAAAATTTAAAATTCTGGGCAATGTCCAAAGAACAGACATTAAAAATAAAAATCAACACAATTACTACATCCCAAGACAATCACTGTTAAGACTTCAGTTAATTTGTTTGCAGCCTTTTCTATTTGACTAAGCATACAATTATGTGTGAATGTTTAAAGATAAATTGGAGCAAACCATTTGAAAAGGCTTTTTTTTTTTTTTTTTAATTTTTTTTTTTTTTTAATTTTTTTATTAGTTGGAGGCTAATTACTTCACAACATTTCAGTGGGTTTTGTCATACATTGATATGAATCAGCCATAGATTTACACTTATTCCCCATCCCGATCCCCCCTCCCACCTCCCTCTCCACCCGATTCCTCTGGGTCTTCCCAGTGTACCAGGCCCGAGCACTTGTCTCATGCATCCCACCTGGGCTGGTGATCTGTTTCACCATAGATAGTATACATGCTGTTCTTTTGAAACATCCCACCCTCACCTTCTCCCACAGAGTTCAAAAGTCTGTTCTGTATTTCTGTGTCTCTTTTTCTGTTTTGCATATAGGGTTATCGTTACCATCTTTCTAAATTCCATATATATGTGTTAGTATGCTATAATGTTCTTTATCTTTCTGGCTTACTTCACTCTGTATAAGGGGCTCCAGTTTCATCCATCTCATTAGGACTGGTTCAAATGAATTCTTTTTGACGGCTGAGTAACATTCCATGGTGTATATGTACCACAGCTTCCTTATCCATTCATCTGCTGATGGGCATCTAGGTTGCTTCTATGTCCTGGCTATTATAAACAGTGCTGCGATGAACATTGGGGTGCACGTGTCTCTTTCAGATCTGGTTTCCTCAGTGTGTATGCCCAGAAGTGGGATTGCTGGGTCATATGGCAGTTCTATTTCCAGTGTTTTAAGGAATCTCCACACTGTTCTCCATAGTGGCTGTACTAGTTTGCATTCCCACCAACAGTGTAAGAGGGTTTCCTTTTCTCCACACCCTCTCCAGCATTTATTGCTTGTAGACTTTTGGATAGCAGCCATCCTGACTGGCGTGTAATGGTACCTCATTGTGGTTTTGATTTGCATTTCTCTAATAATGAGTGATGGTGAGCACCTTTTCATGTGTTTGTTAGCCATCTGTATGTCTTCTTTGGAGAAATGTCTGTTTAGTTCTCTGGCCCATTTTTTGATTGGGTCATTTATTTTTCTGGAATTGAGCTGCAGGAGTTGCTTGTATATTTTTGAGAGTAATCGAAAAGGCTTTTTTTAATCTGTTTTTTATATGCCATTATATCTGATAGATTTTCTCTATATCATTAAAAAATATTCTAAAACTTACTTTTTAATGGCAGCCAAATAGTCTACCATAATCTCAAAAAAAATTATTCTATTAAATCCAGTAAATCTCAGGACAACATACCTCCATCAATAATACTAGATATTTGATAGAGGATTAATTTGCAATCCATACATTATATTTTAGGCAAATATAAACATAATCACTGCCCAAAATGCCATGGAAAAGCAGGTTCGAATACCATAAAAAATTCAAAATATCTTACTAAGTTTCCTTAAAGAATTGTTAGGTAGTTAGAATAGGAAAAAGGAAATCCAAAATGGCGGTGGCTAAAAGACAAGGAAGGGAAAAGCCTGCGAAAATGGAACAAAGGAAGGTCCGAGGACCGGAGTGAGGACCTCAGGTAGAACAAACAGCACTCCTGGCTAGCCCAATTTACACAGGGCAGGCCCAGGGGGAGGAGAAAAGAACATATAAAAAGAGGAGCCAAAAGGCCGGGGGTCTCTCTCTCTCTTCTCTTCGTCATGCCCTCGTGCCTCGAGGATGTACTTTCCTTTATTTTCTAAATAAAACTGAGCTGTAACACAGAGCTGTAACACTGATCCCTCCGAGAGCTGTAACGCTGGCCCATCACTTCAGATTTTTGTTGTGATGAGACAGAACTGAGGAAATTACACACTCCCCTGACAGAATAAAATACAATTCAGAGTTTTGTTTTCATTATACCTAAATTTCTGCATAGAGAGAGGCAAGCTTCTTAAATGCATATGTGATAAGTGAATGCTTATGTCTTCCAATATGCAAAATCATAAAGAAAGTATAAATAAATAGAGGAGTTCACTGAAAAAGAATGGATAGGATAAATGTTAGGTATCTGGTATGGAATATAAGCCAGTGACTTTGGAACACTATCAGAAAACTTCCTTCAGTATACAGTATCTTTTGTAACTGATATATGAAACAAACATGAATAAAAACAAAGATTGACATAACACATTTTAAAATGGTGAATCTGGAGGGAAATGTGGGCAAGGACACCAGTCCATGTATGTAATATATGGAAGAAGTACCTGACCAATGACCCAGCCTGTATCAAGCGCCCTGTACACTGTCTGGTCTAAGTCTACCTCCAAGCATCTTCATGGCTCTAATATGCTACGCTAACTCCACAAGTTCCAAATGTTAACCTAATTTCCCAAAGAGCAACTGCTAAATACACACAAGGGTAAATATAAACTCCTGCATTCAAAGAATTTAAAGCATGGTTAAATAAATTGTATCTGTACACAAAGGAAGTCACAGCTCATTTACCTCTTTCAGAAGTCTCCCCTCAAGGCCATGTAAACAATAGATGCTTCATCCTCTGAATCTCATTTCTGATTTCTGTAACATTTACTGCTTTTGTCATTCATCTGAACTCAGATGAACTTTTTTGCTACCTTCTACTGCACTATTAAATGTATAGATAGTTCATCACCAGAAATACTCTCTCATAACTTCAAAGAGGGCTAGTTGTTACTCAGGAGTTAGAGGCACCTAATTATTTGTTTGTTCCAATAATATTCACTGGAAGGACTGATGCTGAAGCTGAAACTCCAATACTTTGGCCACCTGATTCAAAAAACTGACTCATTTGAAAAGACCCTGATGCTGAGAAAGATTGAAGGCAGAAGGAGAAAGGGATGACAGAGGATGAGATCGCTGGATGGCATCACTGACTTGATGGACATGAGTCTGAGTAAACTCCAGGAGTTGGTAATAGATAGGGAAGCCTGGCGTGCTGCAGTCCATGGGGTCACAAAGAGTCAGACACAACTGAGTGACTGAACTGAATAATTTGTTTATGGCACAGACAGCCAAAAATATGAAAAGCCATGACTGTGATTCAAATATCACAATGTAGCAATAACAATAAAAAACATAAAGTCTTCTTTAACCTGTCACCTAAAGTAGCATTTGAGGTTGGAGAAAATGGAGATGGTGATAGATGTCAAAGACTTAAACTTTTAGACTTTGATATGTGAATTTTACAATCACCTGAAATTTTAAAAGACATTATTCTGTCAAACTTGACATCATTTTCAGCTCTTTTAAAATCTATGCCTCAGTTTAAGAATTCATAAAAAAGTTTCATAAATATCTCCCATTCAGTATTTTACACATTAACAAACTATATAAATTTTAGAGGAAAAAATACCGATTTTCAACTAACAGCCCCACCATGAACTATTCACCAAAGTATGTGTCAATATATGTTATGTCTCCAAGTAAGAATGTATACTGATAGGTAGGTAAGTAACTTAAAAGATGAAGACACGGAGCCAATCCATACACATGCATTCTCAACAAAAATAAAAGAAGATAAAGGACTAGATCAACTGTAACAGAAAGTTCTTAGATTAACAAGTCAAGCAGTTTGCTGTCTAATTCCAGATGGTCATTCTCCTTACAGGGCTTCAACTCATATGCACTAATCAGTCTGACACAATTTCAATAACAACAACAAAAAAATCAACCAACAATAGCCTGGCAGTTCCTTAAACAGTTAAGCACAGAATTACCATATGACCAAGAAATTCTACTCATAGGCATTTACCCAAAGGAAAACATAAAACCACACAAAACACTTGCATATAAATTTTTACAGCATCATTATTCATAAAAGCCAAAACAGTGGGTACAACCTAAATGTCCATCTACTAATGAATGGATAAAAATGCAGTATATCCAACAATATTACCTGTCATAAAAAGAATGTAGTACTGATACATCCTACATGCTAAAACATTAATGAACCTTGAAAACAATATGCTAAGTGAAAGAAGCCAATTACGAAAAATACATATTATATAACTTTATATAAAATGTCCACAATCTACAGAGACAGGCAAATCTATAGAGAAAGTAAATTAGTGGTTGCTTAGGGATAAGAAAGTAAGCAGATAATAACAAAGGGTACAGTTTTCTTTTTGAGATTATGAAAACATTCTAAAATTGACTGCAGTGATGTTATACATATCTCTGAACATACTAAAGACCACTGAATTGTACTTTTTAAGTAGCTGAATGCATGGGATGCAAATTACCAATCCCAAAACATTGTTAAGTCAACTAACTTTTTATATTACTTTTTATATTTCATATTGAATACTTATATTCAAGGAATTGGAGGAAATGATCCTTATCCTAAAATTAATCAAAATATTCATAATATATTCTAAAACTATTAAAAGCTATTAGCCAAATCAGGTTCTGTAATAAACTATGCTTTAAAGTTCTTAAGGTCTCATTGGAAAAACTGCCTATAAGAATTTTAAATAGGGGGGAGGAGCTAAGATGGCGGAGGAATAGGACAGGGAAACCACTTTCTCCCCTACAAATTCATCCAAAGAACATTTGAAGCTGAGCAAACTCCACAAAACAATTTCTGATCGCTAGCAGAGGACATCAGGCACCCAGAAAAGCAGCCCAATGTCTTTGAAAGGAGGTAGGACAAAATATAAAAAAAAGAGAGACAAAAGAGTTAGGGATGGAGACCCATCCAGGGAAGGGAGTCCTAATAGAGGAAGTTTCCAAACACCAGGAAACCCTCTCACTGACGGGTCTGGGGGAAGTTTTCGAATCTCAGAGGGCAAACTAACTGGGAGGAAAAATAAATAAAACCCACAGATCACACGCCTAAAAGCAACTCCCAGCAGAAAAGTGCTCCAGACGCTGGCATCTGCCACCAGCAAGTGGGGGCGGAAAGGAGAGGAGCGGGCGGCATTGCTTAGGGTAAGGACCGGGCCTGAATGCCCTGAGGGCAATCGGAGGGAGGTAACGTGAGACAGCAACTTAAATTGTAGGATAGCAAGAGAGAGAGAGAAAATTAACCTGCGAAAAGCGCTAACCGAAGACACTGCCGGCCGTTCGCAGAACAAAGGAAGGACTGAGCAATTCCAGAGAAGAGCTAGCCGGCTGCAGACCGGCCCATCCCCCGCTGGAGGCAGGGCAGTGGGGAGGGGAAAGGGGCAAACTCGGCCCCAGAGAGGGCATCCCCTATCAAACTGCAAACAGGCTTCCAGTTTCTAACCAAAGACTTCCTGAGATTCTGGGTGGTTGACATCGGCCGGGAGGGTCGCAGCTAGAGACCAGCTCCCCAGAAGAGACACAAGGCGCACCAAACCGGTGTAGGGAAACTGAGGCTGGGACCGCAGAGGGGATAAGGCGCACCGCACCCAGGGAGAGTGCGCCCGTCAAACTCCTGGCTGCCTGAGCTGCTCGGTAGGGGAAGACACAAAACGCAGGCCCAAAGAGTCTGCCTCTTTGTGGAGTACCCGAAAACCTGAACCTGAGCGGCTTAGGCCTGGGAAGTGCACACAACTCAGGGCCCGCTCCCTATAGAGCAGCCTGGAGCCTGAGCAGTGCAGACCGGGAAAGCACACACGCCAGGAGCGGGGGCAAACCCAGTGTGGCCGCAACACTGTGAGTGCTCCCCACACAGGCCAGTGACACTTGTCTGCAGTGCCCCCCCTCCCCACAGCACGGCTGAACAAGGGAACCTAAACAAGAGACCACCTCCGCCCGCTTGTGTCAGAGCGGAAATTAGACACTGAAGAGACCAGCAAACAGAAGCCAAATAAACAAAGGGAACCGCTTCAGAAGTGACAGCAGATGCAACAGATTAAAGGTGCAACAGATTAAAATCCCTGTAGTTAACACCGACTACACTGGAAGGGGCCTATAGATATTGATAAGTGTAAGCAGGAACAAGGAGCTATCCGAAACCGAACGGAACCCACACTGCCCGCAACAGCTCCAGAGAAATACCTAGATATATTTTTACTATTTTAATTAAAAAAAGGAAAAATAAATTTTTAAAAATTTTTTTCTTTTACTTTTTTTAAAGTCCTCTATTAATCCTCTATTACTTCTTAATTTTCATTTTCATAACCCACTATAACCTTGCAAAAAAAAAGACCCTATTTTTAAAGCAAACTTCATATATATTTCTTAAATGTTTTGTTTTTGTTTTTAATATTGTATTTTTAAGAGTCTAACTTCTCCTCTAGATTTTTAATCCTTGTTTTTCAGTATCTGATATCAATTTGGACATTTAAGAATCCAATATTCAGTACCCATTTTTACTCAGGAGTGTGGTGATTACTCTCTCCCACTTCTGACTCTCCTTTTTCTCCCCCAGATCACCTCTATTTTCCCCCTCCCCCTTCTCTTCTCAATCCAATTCTGTGGGTGTTCCAGGTTACAGAGGACACTTAGGGAACAGAGTACTGTGTAGATCTGTCTCTCTCCTGAGTCCCCCTTTTTCTCCTTCTGCTCATCTCTATCTCCTTCCTCCCTCTCCTCTTCTTCATGTAACTCTGTGAACCTCTCTGGGTGTCCCTCACGGTGGAGAATCTTTTCACCATTAACCTAGAAGTTTTATTATCAGTGCTGTATAGTTGGAGAAGCCTTGAGGCTACTGGAAGAATAAGACTGAAATCCAGAGGCAGGAGACTTAAGCCCAAAACCTGAGAACACCAGAGAATTCCTGACTACAGGGAACAACATTAAGTAATAAGAGATCATCCAAAAGCCTCCATACCTACACTGAAACCAACCACCACCCAAGAGTCAATAAGTTCCAGAGCAAGACATACCACACAAATTCTCCAGCAATGCAGGAACATAGCCCTTAGCGTCAACATACAGGCTGCCCAAAGTCACACCTAACACATAGACCCATCTCAAAACTCACTACTGGACACTCCACTGCGCTCCAGAGAGAAGAAATCCAGCTCCACACACCAGAACACCAACACAAGCTTCCCTAACCAGGAAACCTTGACAAGCCAATCGTCCAACCCCACCCACTGGGAGAAACCTCCACAGTAAAAAGGAACCACAGACCACCAGAATACAGAAAGGCCACCCCAAACACAGCAATCTAAACAAGATGAAAAGGCAGAGAAATACCCAACAGGTAAGGGAACATGAAAAATGCCCACCAAGTCAAACAAAAGAGGAGGAGACAGGGAATCTACCTGAAAAAGAATTTAGAATAATGATAATAAAAATGATCCAAAATCTTGAAAACAAATGGAGTTACAGATAAATAGCCTGGAGACAAGGATTGAGAAGATGAAAGAAATGTTTAACAAGGACCTTGAAGAAATAAAAAGAGTCAATTAAAAATGAATAATGCAGTAAATGAGATCAAAAACACTCTGGAGGGAACCAACAGTAGAATAACAGAGGCAGAAGACAGGATAAGTGAGGTAGAAGATAAAATGATGGAAATAAATGAAGCAGAGAGGAAAAAAGAAAAAAGAATCAAAAGAAATGAGGACAACCTTAGGGACCTCTGGGACAATGTGAAACGCCCCAACATTCAAATCATAGGAGTCCCAGAAGACAAAAAGAAAGGCCATGAGAAAATACTTGAGGAGATAATAGCTGAAAACTTCCCTAAAATGGGGTAGAAAATAGTCACACAGGTTCAAGAAACCCAGAGAGTCCCAGACAGGAAAAACCCAAGGCAAAACACCCAAAGACACATATTAATCAAATTAACAAAGACCAAACACAAACAACAAGTATTAAAAGCAGCAAGGGAGAAACAACAAATAATACACAAAGGGATTTCCATAAGGATAACAGCTGATCTATCAATAGAAACTCTTCAGGCCAGAAGGGAATGGCAGGACATACTTAAAGTAATGAAAGAGAATAACCTACAACCCAGATTACTGTACCCAGCAAGGATCTCATTCAGATATGAAGGAGAGTTCAAAAGCTTTACAGACAAGCAAAAGCTGAGAGAATTCAGCACCACCAAACCAGCTCTTCAACAAATGCTAAAGGATCTTCTCTTTAGGAAGATCCTTTAGGAAACACAGAAAGGTTGTATAAACGCGAACCCAAAACAACAAAGTAAATGGCAACGGGACCATACCTATAAATAATTACTTTTAAATATAAACATAAGAAAATAAAGATCTTACATGTTCTCAGTAGTAAATTAAACACAGTCTCAAAACAAATCATGCCTAAACTGACAGAATTAAGGAGAAATAGACAAATCCACAACCATAACGGGAAATATAAACACATACTTCTTAATAACCAATAGAACAGGCTTACAAAAACCAAGGACATACAGGGTTGCATCCCCTCCCCATATAGAACTGTTACATGGAGAAGCCAGGCTAACCATGCGGGGGCATTAAGTCAACAAATGTGGAACAAATGAAGTCATATTGATTGTACATGCTTTGACCACTGCAACCTGAAGGTGGAAGTCAGTAACACAAAGATAAATGAAAAATCCCAACTATTTCTAAATTAAGTTATAAACTTTCAAATAATTAAAGAACCAAAAAAAATAAAACAACACTTCACTGAATAATATGGAAAATAGAAACGTGTTGACAAGTGGTATGGGTTCTCAGCAGGGTGCTGGAGGAGCATTTGGTCCCTGCGCCCCAAGGTAACCCCAGTGGGGCTGCAGGCACACAGAGCAATGAACCTCAGTGTCGGGACAGAACACATCTGGTCCTCACCCCACAGCTCGCAAGGGAGCCACTTGCTAGTTTTCCAGAATGACTGCGTTTTCAAGTCTGCTTTAACTACATGAGAACATGATTCAAGGCAGTAATATCTACTTAAAAATACTGTTAAACTTTCTAAGGCCGTAAATCACTAATGCCTTGCCCCCCACTAGCCCTCATGCTCCAGGCAGACGCAGCCCCTGTCCTGGGCACAAGCACAGTGCCAGGGGCCTCGGATGGCCTGACACCCTTCCTTCCCTCCTGGAAGTACTTCCATTCCATCCGCTGGTTCAGGCTCCTGGGAGCATCCCTGGGACGCACCTGGCAAACCAGACTCTCGCTCAGAGCCTGACTCTCCTGCATGTTCACAAAATGGCTGTTGAGTATCTAAACGAAGTCACAGATCAATAAACTGTAGACATGCAATAAAAAAAAAAAAATGTAAATGGGTTGAATGCTCCAAACAAAAGACAAAGACTGGCTGAATGGATACAAAAACAAGACCCCTATATATGCTGTCTACAAGACACCCACCTCAAAACAAGGGACACAGACAGACTGAAAGTGAAGGGCTGGAAAAAAATATTCCACGCAAACGGAGACCAAAAGAAAGCAGGAGTCGCAATACTCATATCAGATAAAATAGACTTTAAAATAAAGGCTGTGAAAAGAGACAAAGAAGGACACTACATAATGATCAAAGGATCAATCCAAGAAGGTATAACAATTATAAATATATATGCACCCAACATAGGAGCACAATATGTAAGGCAAATGCTAACAAGTATGAAAGGGGAAATTAAGAATAACACAATACTAGTTGGAGACTTTAATACCCCACTCACAGCTATAGATAGATCAACTAAACAGAAAATTAACAAGGAAACACAAACTTTAAATGACACAATGGACCAGCTAGACCTAACTGATATCTATAGGACATTTCACCCCACAACAATCAATTTCACCTTTTTTCTCAAGTGCACACGGAACCGTCTCCAGAACAGATCACATCCTTGGCCATAAATCTAGTCTTGGTAAATTCAAAAAAATTGAAATTATTCCACTCATCTTTTCTGACCACAATGCAGTAAGATTAGATCTCAATTACAGGAAAAAAACTATCAAGAATTTAAACATATGGAGGCTAAATAACACGCTTCTGAATAACCAACAAATCATAGAAGAAATCAAAAAAGAAATAAAAATATGCATAGAAATGAATGAAAATGAAAACACAACAACCCAAAACCTATGGGACACTGTAAAAGCAGTGCTAAGGGGAAGGTTCATAGCATTACAGGCTTACCTCAAGAAACAAGAAAAAAGTCAAATAAATAACCTAACTCTACATCTAAAACAACTAGAGAAGGAAGAAATGAAGAACCCCAGGGTTAGTAGAAAGAAATCTTAAAAATGAGGGCAGAAATAAAGCAAAAGAAACAAAACAGACCATAGCAAAAATCAACAAAGCTAAAAGCGGGTTTTTTGAAAAGATAAACAAAATTGACAAACCGTTAGCCAGACTCATTAAGAAACAAAGGGAGAAGAACCAAATCAACAAAATTAGAAATGAAAATGGAGAGATCACAACAGACAACACTGAAATACAAAGGATCATAAGAGACTACTACCAGCAGCTCTATGCCAATAAAATGGACAACTTGGATGAAATGGACAAATTCTTAGAAAAGTATAACTTTCCAAAACTGAACCAGGAAGAAATAGAAGATCTTAACAGACCCATCACAAGCAGGGAAATCGAAAACTGTAGTCAGAAATCTTCCAGCAAACAAAAGCCCAGGACCAGATGGCTTCACAGCTGAATTCTACCAAAAATTGAGAGAAGAGCTAGCACCTATCTTACTCAAACTCTTCCAGAAAATTGCAGAAGGTAAACTTCCAAACTCATTCTGCGAGGCCACCATCACCCTAATTCCAAAACCAGACAAAGATGCCACACAAAAAAGAAAACTACAGGCCAATATCACTGATGAACATAGATGCAAAAATCCTTAACAAAATTGTAGGAAACAGGATCCAACAACATATTAAAAAGATCATACATCATGACCAAGTGGGCTTTATCCCAGGAATGAAAGGATTCTTTAACATCCGCAAATCAATCAATGTAATACACCACATTAACAAATTGAAAGATAAAAACTGTATGATTATCTCAATAGATGCAGAAAAAGCCTTTGACAAAATTCAACATCCATTTATGATAAAAACTCTCCAGAAAGCAGGAATAGAAGGAACATACCTAAACATAATAAAAGCTATATATGACAAACCCACAGCAAACATTATCCTCAATGGTGAAAAATTGAAAGCATTTCCCCTAAAATCAGGAACAAGTCAAGGGTGCCCACTCTCACCACTACTATTCAACATAGTGTTGGAAGTTTTGGCCACAGCAATCAGAGTGGAAAAAGAAATAAAAGGAATCCAGATAGGAAAAGCAGAAGTAAAACTCTCACTGTTTGCAGATGACATGATCCTCTACATAGAAAACCCTAAAGACTCTACCAGAAAATTACTAGAGCTAATCAATGAATATAGTAAAGTTGCAGGATATAAAATTAACACACAGAAATCCCTTGCATTCCTATACACTAACATTGAGAAAACAGAAAGAGAAATTAAGGAAACAATACCATTCACCATTGCAACAAAAAGAATAAAATACTTAGGAGTATATCTACCTAAAGAAACAAAAGACCTATACATAGAAAACTATAAAACACTGATGAAAGAAATCAAAGAGGACACAAACAGATGGAGTAATATACTGTGTTCATGGATTGGAAGAATCAATAATTGTGAAAATGAGTATACTACTCAAAGCAATCCATAGATTCAATGCAACCCCTATCAAGCTACCAACAGTATTCTTCACAGAACTAGAACAAATAATTTCACAATTTGTATGGAAATACAAAAAACCTCGAATAGCCAAAGCAATCTTGAGAAAGAAGAATGGAACTGGAGGAATCAACCTGCCTGACTTCAGACTCTACTACAAAGCCACAGTCATCAATACAGTATGGTACTGGCACAAAGACAGAAATATAGATCAATGGAACAAAATAGAAAGCCCAGAGATAAATCCACGTACCTATGGACACCTTATCTTCGACAAAGGAGGCAAGGATATACAATGGAAAAAGACAACCTCTTTAACAAGTGGTGCTGGGAAAACTGGTCAACCACTTGTAAAAGAATGAAACTAGAACACTTTCTAACACCATACACAAAAATAAACTCAAAATGGATTAAAGATCTAAATGTTAAGACCAGAAACTATAAAACTCCTAGAGGAGAACATAGGCAAAACACTCTCCGACATAAATCACAGCAAGATCCTCTATGACCCACCTCCCAGAATATTGGAAATAAAAGCAAAAATAAACAAATGGGACCTAATGAAACTTAAACGCTTTTGCACAACAAAGGAAACTATAAGCGAGGTGAAAAGACAGCCTTCAGGAGAAAATAATAGCAAATGAAGAAACAGACAAAGGATTAATCTCAAAAATAATATAAGCAACTTCTGCAGCTCAATTCCAGAAAAATAAATGACCCAATCAAAAAATGGGCCAGAGAACTAAACAGACATTTCTCCAAAGAAGACATACAGATGGCTAACAAACACATGAAAAGGTGCTCAACATCACTCATTATTAGAGAAATGCAAATCAAAACCACAATGAGGTACCATTACATGCCAGTCAGGATGGCTGCTATCCAAAAGTCTACAAGCAATAAATGCTGGAGAGGGTGTGGAGAAAAGGAAACCCTCTTACACTGTTGGTGGGAATGCAAACTAGTACAGCCACTATGGAGAACAGTGTGGAGATTCCTCAAAAAACTGGAAATAGAACTGCCATATGACCCAGCAATCCCACTCCTGGGCATACACACTGAGGAAACCAGATCTGAAAGAGACACGTGTACCCCAATGTTCACCGCAGCACTGTTTATAATAGCCAGGACATAGAAGCAACCTAGATGCCCATCAGCAGACGAATGGATAAGAAAGCTGTGGTACATATACACAATGGAATATTACTCAGCCATTAAAAAGAATTCATTTGAATCAGTTCTAATGAGTTCGATGAAACTGGAGCCCAATATACAGAGTGAAGTAAGCCAGAAAGATAAACACCAATACAGTATACTAACGCATGTATATGGAATTTAGAAAGATGGTAACGACAACCCTATATGCAAGATAGCAAAAGAGACACAGATGCATAGAACAGACTTTTGGACTGTATGGGAGAAGGCGAGGGTGGGGTGATCTGAGAGAACAGCATCGAAACATGTATATTATCAAGTGTGAAACAGATCGCCAGTCCAGGTTGGATGCATGAGTCAAGTGCTCGGGGCTGGTGCACTGGGATGACCCAGAGGGATGGGATGGGGAGGGAGGATCGGGATCGGGAACACAAGTAAATCCATGGCTGATTCATGTCAATGTATGGCAAAAACCACTACAATACTGTAAAGTAATTAGCCTCCAACTAATAGAAATAAATGAAGAAAAAAAAAAAAAAGAATTTTAAATAACCTTATAATAAAAAATTCTTAAAATACCAGGATAGATAAGAAGCTTTCTTTTCCAAGTCCTTCAAAACACAACATCCCCAGCCCAAGATAATCAATTTCATTTAAAACATTCTCTGAAATCACTAAAAATTATGAAAACCATGAAAATTTATAGCACAGATTTAAAGCTTATCATTAAAACTAATTATTTATTATTTTTAACATAGCCAGTATATAACTCCATGTAGCCCCAGAATAAAACTCTATTAAAAGAAGAAAAGTAGTCAAGGTGCTTAGTTAATTAACTCATCCATGCATTTAATAAACACTATGCTGGACTACTGGCTCAGCTGGTAAAGAATCTGCCTGCAGTGTGGGAGACCTGGGTTCGATTCCTGGCTTGGGAAGATCCCCTGGAGAAGGGAAAGGCTACCCACTTCAGTATTCTGGCCTGGAGAATTCCATGGACTGTATAGTCCATGGGGTCCCAAAGAGTCAGACACGACTCAGTGACTTTCACGCAGTCACTCATGCTGGACTACAATGATGGCGGGGGGCGAAATTTCACAGTCCTTATGGAGCTTGTGGTCTAACTGGGGGACAGCTATAAATCAAATAATTATACAAATAAATCCATAATTATAAACTGTATGAAGTGATATATGAGAAGGGTATATATCTGTATGAACGCATTTAACTCCAGGGGCAGAGAAGGGTGCAGAGTTCTTTGGTGGGATGGGATCAGTTATATATTCCTGTGAGAGTGACATTCCAGCTGATAGCTGAATAATAAGTAAGAGTTAGGTTTCGGGACTCTTTTGATCACACTACTTAAATCAAAAGGGAAGAAAAGGGACAATGAAAGGAAGGGGAAAGGAGACATATTCAAGGATGCTTAAAATAATTTAACATTTCTATTTATCCAAAACAACATACCTTAACAACAAATACATTGTTGCTATTATTGTTTAGTCACTCAGTGGAGTCCAACTCTTTTGCCACCCCATGGACTGCAGCCCACCAGGCTTCTCAGTTCATGGGGATTTCCCAGGCAAGAATACCGAAATGGGTTGCCATTTCCTTCTCCAGGGGATCTTCCTGACCCAGAGAAGGAACCTGTGTCTCCTGCATTGGCAGGTGAGTTCTTTTTATTTTTCTTAAATTATTTCTTACTTTTATTGATAGATAATTACAATATTGTCATTGATTTTGCCATACATCAATATGAATCAGCCACAGGTATACACGTGTCCCCTCCATCCTGAATCCCCCTCCCATCTCCCTCACCACCCTACCCCTCCAGGTTGTCACAGAGCACTGGCTTTGGGTGCCTGGCAGGTGGATTCTTTACCACTGAGGTGATAACTAAAATAAATATCAGTCATCTTGAAGAAGTGTAAGGATATTTTTAAAGTAATAAATACTAACAATATTTACAACTCAAAGAATTTACATTGGAAGATCTTCCTTTTAAACCATGCCTTCACAACAATGCCATGAAAGTTCTAAAAAAAAAAAAAGATAAATATAAAAATCATATTTTAGGAAGGAAAATAACTATATACTATGAAGCAGGGCAAAGGCTATCAGAGTTTTGCCAAGAGAACATAAAATCATAACAAACTTCCTCTTCCAACAACACAAGAGACGACTCTACACATGGACATCACCAGATGGTCAATACCAAAATCATTGAGCACATTCTTCACAACCGAAAATGGAAAAGTTTTACACATTCAGCAAAGACAAGACCTAGAGCTAACGGTGGCTCAGATCATGCTCATTACTGCAAAATTCAGGCTTACATTGAAGAAAGACCATTTGGGTATGACCTAAATCAAATCTCTTATGATTACACAGTGGAAGTGACGAATAGATTCAAGGGATTGAAGCTGGTAGACAAGAGTGCCTGAAGAACTATGGACAAAGGTTCATAACACTGTACAGGAGGTGGTGACCAAAACCCCCCAAAAAAACCTCCAAAAAAAGAAACGCAAGAAGGTAAAATGGTTGTCTGAGGCGGCCTTACAAATAACTGAAAAAAGAAGAGAAGCAAAAGGCAAAGGAGAAAAAGAAAGATATACCCAACTGAACACAGAGTTTCAGAGAACAGCAAGAAGAGATAAGACAGCCTCCTTAAGTGAACAGTACAAAGAAATAGAGGAAAACAACAGAATGGGAAAGACTAGAGATCTCTTCAAGAAAATTAGAGATACCAAGGGAACATTTCATGCAAAGATGGGCACAATAAAGGACAGAAATGGTATGGACCTAACAGAAGCAGAAGATATTAAGAAGAGGTGGCAAGAATACACAGAACTATACAAAAAAAGGTCTTTATGAACTGGATAACCACAATGCTGTGGTCACCCATCTAGAGCCAGACATCCAGGAGTGTGAAGTCAAGTGGGTCTTAGGAGACGTTACTATGAAAAAACTAGTGGAGGTGATGGAATTCCAGCTGAGCTATTTCAAATCCTAAAAGGTGATGCTGTTAAAGTGCTGCATTCAATATATCAGCAAATTTAGAAAAGTCAGCAGGGGCCACAGGACTGGAAAAGGTCAGTTTTCATTCCAATCCCAAAGAAAGGCAATGCCATAGAATGTTCAAACTACCATACAATTGCATTCATTTCACATGCTAGCAAGGTAATAATGCTCAAAACCCTTCAAGCTAGGCTTCAACAGTACCTAAACTGAGAACTCCAGATGTACAAGCTAGATTCAGAAAAGGCAGAGGAACCAGAGATCAAGCTGTCAACATTGGCTGGATCATGCAGAGAGCTAAGTAATTCTAGTAAAACATCTACTTCTGCTTCACTGACTATGCTAAAGTCTTTGATTGTGTGGATCACAACAAACTGTGGAAAATTCTTAAAGAGATGGGAGTAGACCACCTTACCTGTCTCCTGAAAAACCTGTATGCAGGTCAAGAAGCAACAGTTAGAACTGGACATGGAACAATGGACTGGTTTCGAATTGGGAAAGGAGTATGTCAAGGCTGTATATTGTCACCTTGCTTACTTAACTTATATTCAGAGTACATCATGTGAAATGCCAGGCTGGATGAATCATAAGCTGGAATCAAGACTGCCAGGAGAAATATCAATAACCTCAGATATGCAGATGATACAACTCTGATGGCAGAGAGTGAAGAGGAAGTAAAAAGCCTCTTGATGAGGGTGAAACAGTAGAATGAAAAGGTTGGCTTAAAACTAAACATTCAAAAAAGGAAGATCACAGCATCCAATCCAATGATTTCATGACAAACAGAAGGGGAAAAAGTGGAAGCAGAGACAGATTTTATTTTCTTGTGCTCCAAAATCACCACAGACAGTGACTGCAGCCATGAAATTAAAAGATGTTTCCTCCTTGGAAGAAAAGCTATGACAAACCTAGGCAGCATATTAAAAAGCAGAGACATTATTTTGCCAACAACGGTCCATAGTCAAAGCTATGGTTTTTACAGTAGTCATGTATGGATGTGAGAGCTGGACCATAAAGAAGACTAAGAGCCGAAGAATTGATGCATTCAAATCGTCGTGCTGAAGAAGACTCCTGAGCGTCCCTTGGACAGCAAGGAGACAAACCAGTCAGTCCTAAAGGAAACCAACCCTGAATTTTCTTCATTGGAAGGACTGATTCTGAAGCTGAAGCTCCAATACTCTGGCCATCTGATGCAAAATGCCAACTCACTGGGAAAGACCCTGATGCTGGCAAAGATGGAAGGTGGGAGGAGAAGAGTGTGGCAG
The DNA here is from genome assembly GCF_910594005.1 of Cervus elaphus. Lineage (NCBI taxonomy): Eukaryota > Metazoa > Chordata > Mammalia > Artiodactyla > Cervidae > Cervus > Cervus elaphus. Next base: position 101,294,322 of record NC_057832.1, on the reverse strand, counting down.
AGGATGAGATGGTTGGATGGCATCACCAACTCAATGGACATCGGTTTGAGCAAACTCTGGGAGAAAGTGTGCTGTAGTCCATGGGGATGCAATCAGTCGGACACAACTTAGCGACTGAACAACAACAACAATGACAAAGATTAAACTCTCAATTTCTGGACCTCATAAACAAATAAGTGTCAAAAGATTCAATAAGTATTTAAAACAGCTGCTAACAAATAATGTTATTTATAGTCCCTATTTCCCACCAGATATTAGGAATAAACAGTTACAGTATCTAAAGGCAAAATGATGGAAAACATTGAGCAAAAATATCTGGGGCCCAAGTGTTAGGACAGTATGTTAACATAACCATGAAGATTTCAGAAGCCTACAAAAATGTAAGTCTATTCCATAAGAACCAAACACAAAAAGATTTCTGCTTTTGGTTATGACAGAATAGCCCACAGCAGACCAACATTACCTTTTATAACCAGAAAAGCTGTATAAAATAGAAACAAAGTTCTTAAGGTATCAGAGACTTTCTGAGGTAGTTAGGATTTGATATAACAAAGAACTTGTTAAAAGGAGCCCCAGATTCTGTGCAGCTTTCCCTCTCAGGGCATTCCAGCTATTTCTTTAATGGCACAGAACAGGGACTGAGGGACTTCCTGGGTGGTTCAGTTGCTAAGACTCCAAGCTCCGAATGCAGGGGACCCGAGTTCAATCCCTGGCCAAGGAACTAAATCGCACAGGCCACAACTAAAAATTCCATGTGCCACAACTAAGACCCAGTACAGCCAAATAAACAATAAATTTAAAAAAATTTTTTAAAGATAAGGAGCTGAGAAGCCAAGAAAGGACAGCTACTAAAGGGCAGAAAAGTCAGCAGAGGTTTTGGCATTTTCAAGGAGGTAAGGGGACAAAACTTGGTACCTGGATTTGCCAGACTTGAGGGATTAAGATCCTATAGAAAAGGAAGGTACAAAAGAACAAACCTGACAATGTGTACTGATTTTCCTCTTAAAGCATTTGTCGATTCCTAAAACAAAAAAAGCAAAAAGCTAAAAAGCCAGCAGAAAACAATCGAAAGCAAGGAGCTCCTACTTTTAGGAGTCTCATGCTGTTGGGAATGCAAAAGCAGAAGAAGCCCGAGAAACACCCAATGTCTCAGCTGTTCCCTGGAGGGCTACCAAAGTTGTACAAGCTAGATGTTTACAAAATCTGAACCCAGCCTCAAGTGAGCTCAATTCCAAACTGTTGAAGTGATCTGCCTCTATTTTATCTGCCAGCCAGAAGATGACTAAACCCTCTCTAGAGAAATGCTAGAACAGTATAGGCAACTAACTATAATTTCTAATTGCATCTAAAATTCTAAATATAGTGTCTGGTATTCAATCAAAAGTTACTCCCCAAAATAATGGTAATAATAATAACAACCACCAAGATGCTATGCCATGCCATGCCAAGTCACTTAAGTCGTGTCCGACTCTGCAACCCCATGGGCAGCAGCTCACCAGGCTCCCCTGTCCACAGGATTCTCCAGGCAAAAATACTGGAGTGGGTCACCATTTCCTTCTCCAACCACCAAGATAAAAATGTGTGAAAAAAGACAATAGAAAGAGAGCTAAAAGTGATCCAGATAGTGGAGTTTTCAGACAGACTCTTAAGCAATTTGGCTGATGTCAAGAAAACAGACCACAATATGGAGATTTTCACCAGAGAATTAGAATCTATTTTTTAAAAGAGGGAAAATCAAACGAAAAGTCTAGCACTAAAAAAAAATAGCTGAAATCAAGAATAACATAAATGGGATCAAAAGCTGACAAGACACGCCAGAACAGAGGACTCGTGAACTGGAACACAGGTAAGTAAAGCCTATCCAGAACGAGAAACAAGGAGAAAGAAAAAAAAAGATTAAAAAAAACAGAAAAAAGTATAAAGGATATATGGAACAAGACAAAAGGTATAGTATGGATTTAACCAAAGTCAGAGAAGGAAGAAGGAAAAAAAGGGGGTAGAAAGAATATCTTTAAAAAGTAGTCTGGAAATTTTGTTCTGAACTAATGGGAGTCATACTATAAATTCAAGAGGCATCAGAAACCCCAAACAGAATGAATACAAACAAAACCATTCTTAGGTGCTAATAGCTACATTTCTAAAATTAAAATCTATTGGAGGGAATTCTCTGGTGCTCAGTGGTGAAGAATCCGCCTGCCAATGCGGGGGACACGGATTCAATCCCTGGTCCGGGAAGATCCCACACGCCATGGAGCAGCTGAGCCCATGAGCCACCACTACTGAGCGTGTGCTGTAGAGCGGAGGAGCCAGAGCTATTGGAGCCTGCCTGCCCCGCAGCTGGTGCTCCACGAGAGAAGCCACTGAAGTGAGAAGCCCGTGCACCACAGCTACAGAGTAGATCCCACTTGCCGCAACTAAAGCAAAGCCCAAATAGCAACAAAAACCCAGCGCAGCCAAAAACAAATAAATAAAATTATTTTTTTAATCTACTGGAAAATCTCTCATAATTCCAAAGATGACTTCTGAATAACTGAAATACAGCAAAGTTAGATCACCAGCAACAGCTGAAATGTATCTTATCAACATATAGAACATCCCTGGATCAGCCTTAAAAAAAAGTTAATGCAAATAACAGAGCTATTTGCCTATCTGCCAAAAAAAGAAAGAAAAGGTAAACAATACTAAACCTCCTAGTATTTTATCAAGATAAAAAGTATTTCTACATAGAAGGAAACTGACAATGCTCAGAGAACATCTTAATAAAAATCACAAAGATCCAATCCTAGGAGTCAGCTCCACAGATTCAATCTCCAGTCCATGATGCATCTCAAACTTTTCCTATATCCTGGTATCTTTATTTTCCTAAAGTTCTAAGATCACCAGACTGAAAATATCAGTCTTAGAACATTCAGTGAATAGTAAGGTTCCCAAGTCAGGCCAGTACCAATTTTAGTTTAGGGAAAGGGAAAAAAGGGAAGGAAAGAAAGAAAGAGAATGACAGTCCCCAGTCTCCAGGGGACTCCCAATAACTCCAAACTAGGGATTCACAACTCCTGGGTTTCAGAAGCCTATAGGATTGTAACAAATTCTCAAATTTATATGCACAGTAATCACTGTCTATATTCCAAACAAATAATAAATCTCACAAATGTGTTCTATTTTTCAAATGTATATGATTAATAAACTAAAAATCCATTTAAAAGCTAAAATAAAGGAAGATGAGAGAGAAGAGAAAAGAAATGACAAGGAGCAATGTCACCTTTGAATTATGTAACCACTCTCTAGACATCTCTAAGGACCTATCTGACCAAAACCACATTCTTAACCCCAGATTACTAAGGATAATACCAAAGTAAACCCAGGGTACATAGAAACAGAGTTTCCTACTCAAACAGCAGAAAAATAATCTGATATCTTTAATCCAACAATTCAACATCTCAGAACTCTTCATAAATGAATTCAAGATTTGTTTCTGTAAGGCAAAATGCCTTATTACTCCTAATGGCCAAAGAACAATAAAAACAAAACAAACTCAGGGAGCCTAAATATTCCAAAATAGGGGGTCAATGAAATAAAATGCCATAAAATCATTATAGGCATTATAATATATCCATAACAAATGATAATATAGAAGAATATTTAATAACATGAGGAAATATTTATCACATATTAAGAAGGAAAAAGAATACAGAACAGCAACAGAGGGACAATATCAAACTGGAAAATACATACAGACATAACGGACTATCTGAAATGATATGTATATATCGCAGGGTGATTAGCTATCTCTGGGTGGTGGGATTGAGAATAATTTAAATTTTGTTTCTATGAGTCTATTTTGCAAATATTCCTCCCATAACTCAGGGTGGGTGTTTTTTGGCAATTAGAAAAATATATTCATTTTTAAATGTAAAATTTTTAAATAGTTGAAATAGGTTCATCTCTCTTTTAAAATGCAAATCAAAAAAAAATGCAAATCAGTGTTTTTTATTACTTATTACTTTATTTACTTATTCTTGGCTGCGCTGAGTCTCTGTTGCTGCGTGAGCTTTTCCCTAGTTGAGGTGAGCAGGGACAAGGCTCTCGGTGTGGCTTCTTACTGCGGTGGCTTCTCTTGCTGTGGACCACAGGCTCTAGCGTGTGCGGGCTTCAGCAGTGGCGGCACACGGGTTCGGTAGCGGCAGCATGAGGCCTCGACAGTTGTGGCTCCCAGGATCTAGAGCACAACTCACTACTTGTGGCACACAGGCTTAGTTGCTCCCCAGTACGTGGGGTTTTCCTGGATTAGAAATCAAACCCGTGTCCGACTCATTACCACAGAACCACCCGGGAAGCCCTAAGATAGGTTCATCTCTTATCCTACATACAGTTTTAAATAATGTTTGATTTTAATACAAAAGACTAACAGACAAAAAAAGGTTAACATTTCAAAATGTATCCAATTTTACTACCTAAACTAATGAAGTCTTTCACTATATGTAAACAAGAGAAAGATCATCCCATATCAATAAAATTACTTAATATGTACATATACTTTCAAAGGTCCTCCCAATTTTTATATTAATACATTATAACTTAAATGTCAAGATAACATAGTATATCTAAATATCTTTCCTTCTCTCCATTCTAACCTTATAGCACTTTTTAATCTGTATTCCCAATTAGGAACATACTACAGCCATGTATAACACTGAAGCAGCTTTGATAACAGAAGTCAGGAAGTCCAAGATCAGAGTCATATCTCCTACCCTTTCAACTCTTAGAAGTGGACAATTTATATTACCTCTCTGAACCCCAGTTTCCCTAGCTGTAAAAGAGAATGATAATATTTATCATAGAGTTTTTCTGAAGACGAAATCAAGGAAACATGCTAAGTCCTAAACAGTGTCTGACCATTAGGAGGTACTCAGGGGGGTGGTTACTAGAGGCACATGCAAGAGTTTTTAAATCTGAGAACTTGCCAAGCCTCCTGAAAACTCCGACCTTGGGCAAGTTACTTGATCTATATGGACCTCGGTTTCTTCGTAGGCAAAATAGATACAATACCTATCCACCAGGTTTGCAGTTAAGGATCTGGTAAAATTATATACAAAAATCATCTTGCACACAGTAGGTGCTCCATAAATTGTAGTATACTATAACAAGAACAATACACATCTGAGTATAGAGATCAGCAGTTTATAAAGTATTTTTACATATAAGAGTGCATCTAATTCTAAGAATTAACCATCATTTAAACAGATGCATTTCTCTTAATTCCCAGAGTAGCTGTAAACTTCAGAAAAAGGTAAAACACAAGCAAACTTTTTAAGCACACTGAAAAATCAAAGGCTACTTCATTAGTTTCAAAATAAAATTGTGTTATCTATAATGCAATCTGCTTTAACATTTTTCAAGTCCAAATAAAACTAAAAGGGCTAGAAGAAAAATGTTCTTTACTCCCTTTGAAAGAAACAGTTTAAGTCTTTAGAAAAAAAAATCTAAGATCTGAATTTTCCTTTTTTTTATGACTTCACATTATCTTTCAGAACAACTAAAATGTAAGTGCCTTTAATATAAGAACTCTTTCAAATCTTCTCCACCTTGGTGCAGAAGCAGAACAGCTCCAAAGTTAAGACCAAGCCTGACTGCCCGAGTTCAAATCCTGATTCTGTACAGGAGTTAAAACTTGACCTGAGGCAAATTTTAACGTCTCCATATCTGTTGCTTCAGTTGAAAATGAAGATTTCTCACATAACTGCTGTGAGGATTAAATGAGTTAATACACTTATTTGTTCATAAGACAGCCTAGCAAATGGAAGGCCCATTATTGTTACTACCTTATTGTTGTTACTACATTATTGCCCCCTCAAGATGCTTTGATCAGTGACTTATAATCAATAAATATTGGCTACTCTGTAGACAATTTCATTGCTAGTCGCTCAATCATGTCCAACTCTTTGCAACCCCATGGACTGTAATCCACCAGGCTCCTCTGTCCATGGAACTCTCCTGGCAAGAATACTACAGCGGGTAGCCATGCCCTTTTCCAGGGGATTATTCCCTGTTGGCTCAGATGGTAAAGAATCTACTTGCAATGCAAGAGATCTGGGTTGGACCCCTGGGTCGGAACGATCCCCTGCAGAAGGGAATGGCTACCAACTCCAGTATTCTTGCCTGGAGAAGTCCATGGACAGAGGAGCCCAGCGGGCTATAGTCCATGGAGTTGAAAAGACTCAGGCAGGACTGAGTGAACATTTTCACTTTTTTTCAGGCAATTTCAACAAAAGGCTTTACTTAAAATTAGACTTTAACATGTCTGTCACTGCCAGTAAAGGTACAGCAATTGCTGTTAAGACTTTAGGGACAAAGTAAGTAAAGTCAATCCCTTTCTTAAGCTTCCTATCATACAAAGCTACAACTTAGCCTCAGTTGCTAATAGAAGTCCAGAGTCATCCTTATTTGCAATTAGAAATTCAGGTATGGCATACACCAATCCAGCAGACATGAAACTCTCAAACCCAAGATCCATAATACTCAACTCCTTTGAAGAAAAAGTTCAGATTACTCCCCTCTTATAATAGTTTAGTGCTTTAAAATAAAAACTATACTGCATAAGTCAGCAGAATATCATAAAGACTAAAAACACAATAAATGAAATTGTTTGACGATTAAATATGTACCAAATACTAGTTTACGAATATATCTGAGAAAATTGCAATAGATTTCTCCTATTACAAATGGCTGTCTCTTAACTCCAAACTTAGTATGCTGTCCACTTCACATCTGGGGCCAGGATAATGAGACAAAGTCAATGTAAAGCTGCCATCCCACTAAATCATTGCCTGCTTGAAACATACGCTTCCCTTTTTATTCCTAACTCAGATAAGACTTATGATACCCAAGTCTCACCCTATGAACAGAAATTTAAGGAGTGAAATCCTAGAAGCAGTCTAACTTGAGACCAGGAAAATGTTCCCGGAGTTATTAGATCAAACAATGCCAAACCAGTTCCCAACTCTATGTGATTCTAACTTGGGTACAGAAAAATGACGATTACCTTCAGACTCAACAATTTGGTAAGCCCTGAAAAACAGAAGTCAAGTACCGAGGGGCACATTTCAACTCCAGCTGAGGGCTGGAATGTTTACCTGGTTCACGCTCACATTAAAAGTTGGATGTCATTATCAATCAGGGACACAGTCACACAGCAACCATCAACAGGACACAGGCCACATCAGGCCACAGGTCACCTGGCCTCCTTCACTGAACCACATCCTACTAAAGGCCTGACTGCCAACCCTTGACCTGGAGAACACGACAACGGGCTGGCAATCGAGAGAGTTAGATTCTTGCAGTTATAGATCCATTTTTAGATTTTTGACTTATTTGACTAGAGAAATCACATTTGAGAAAGCGTGAAGAACTTTTGAAATACAGGTGGCAAACTTTTTAAGTTATGCTTCACATATCTAGTCACTTTATTTGTTCAGTAACATAAAAACATATGATTTGTAACTTGTTTCACTCATAAAGTCATTTCTGGACTTGTAAAATGATGGACCAGGGGGACAACCAGCACTTTTCTTCAGGGTCTGCACAGATCTTAAAACTTCACTAAGCTCGTTTCTCTATCAGTATGTATTGATAAAACTGGAGTTCGATTTGTTCCTTCTCTCCAAGATGAGCTAAAGCTAAGTAAATACTGAACCAAAGTACTGTCAGCATTTCAGAAGCAATCTGCTACAGAAAAACACACGGTTTTTCTGCAATTCTTTTTAACACCTAAGTTGGAGATTCAGACCGAGCGAGTGTTGGAAGTCAGATTCATTAAAGTCAGACTTTTTTGTCTCTATTTGAGCTTCTGGGCTGGGAAATTGGTCTGTGTCTACATAAATCTAAGCTCTGAGCCATCATATAATGGAACTCTTCTGTAATGTCTCTCCTGCCCACTCTCTTTTTCAGAACTACCAGCCCGAAAAGGTACCCTCTGCAAATCCTACAACGTATGCCCACTTCCAAAGACTTCACAACTTTTCGGCCGCCTGTGACTTTTACCACTCCTCTGGAGCTAATCGCTTTTAATGACCACCGCCCCCCTCCCCCAGGAAGAATCACTTTTCTCCGCGTTACACTTCGTCCCCTCAGCAACCGACTGAACCTTCCCCCGGGTCTCCGGCGCCCTCGGACGCCCTTAGACATCTTCACCAGTTTGTCCGCGGTCCGGAGCCTGAGAGCCCCGACTCCTGCCTCACGTCCCTGAGCCGCCCGCCCCCAAGCCCTTCTCAACTCCCAAACACGGTCGCAGCATCACCTGGCTCCCGCTGTTCTACGCGTCCCGGCGCCGCCACACACCTCGCCCCGTTCACCCCGACCTTGCTTTCCGAATCCTAACCCCTCCCCGAGGCGGGGGCGGGCAAGGGCTCTCGGCGGCTGCACTGGGACTCCGGAGGCCGCGCGTCCCCCTCACCAGGCCCCGCCTGGGCCTCTCGGCACGGTTGCCCTCCACGGCCCCTCTGCCCGAGCCGTGCTTACGCCGAAGAGTAGGGCAGCACGAGCCCAGGACTCGGCACTTACTCCGGAAGGTAGGTGGAGGAGAAGGAGCTCCACTTGTGTAGCGCGTAGGGCAGAAGCCGGCACTCGGGCGCCGCAGCAACAGACCCGCCAGCCGCCATCTTGTCAGCACCGAAGCGGCCGCCACCGACCGCCCGCCTAGCCGAGAGGAGGGAAGGGGCGTGGCCTGCACTTAAAGGGGCCGCGGCCCGCCTGGGTGGTCAGCTCTCTGGGTCTCAAGTCGTGAGCGCTGCGTGAAGCAGTGAGACGCACGAGGGTCGGCTATTCACTCTGGGGGTCTCCGCCGCTGAACCCTCCTGAATGACTGACTGGCGGAAACTGGCACTGGAGGGTGAGCACCAGTGGGGCTTGTAAAGGAATGGCTTAAATGACTTTTCTTGAAAGCTGAGGTAAGGGAAAGGCCAAAAATATTATGAAAAGAAATAAATTGTATTTATCGGCCAAGATGGGAAAAGGAGAAGAACTTGGAGAAGGGACCGCCCGTGAGACTGGAAACCACGGCTCACTGCAGTTTCTAAATTCTTTAAGGAAACGCATTGAAGGAAAAGAGTGGCATAGCTAACGGCCCTTCCTTCTGGAGTTGTCCTGGTTTTAAATGTCTTGTCGCCTGTTCCACGCAGTCACATGGAGACAGGAAGAGGAAAGGCTCGGGTGTCCTGTCACCCTGCTGTTTGCAGTGTGTGAAGACCTTGGTGGTAAGCATCTGTTGGGAGCCCGCTCAGACCCGTCTTGCGCAATCCACTTGCTCAGTAATGACAACCACCCAGAGACCAGAAAAACCCTGAAGGAGTCGGGAAGCTGGGTGTCGTCATTCTTCCAGCTGGTAAGTCTGCCTACTTTAAGCTGACAGATACTTATTTAGCCCCAAAATTCTGAAAGAGCAAGAGACAGAGAGTTTCAAGAAGATGACCACAGAGGGAACAACAGCCTATGTGCTTGAAATTCCATATGGTCATCGTGTGTGTGCTTAGTCGCTCAGTCGTGTCCGACTCTTTGCGACCCCATGGACTGTAGCCCGCCAGGCTCCTCTGTCCATGGGATTCTTCAGGCAGGAATACTGGGGTGGGATGCCATGCCCTCCTCCAGCGGAATCTTCCCAACCCAGGGATCGAACCTAGGTTTCCCACATTGCAGGCAGATTCTTTAGCGTCTGAGCCACCAGGCAAGCCCATGGGCATCACACTGGCTTCTTATCAAAAACGGAACATTTGAATCGAACTATCTAGCAGCTTTAGGTCATGTTCCCATCAAATACTTGTTGGTTAGCGTTGGGCATATCTATTCCTTGTCTAAGACGTTCTACTCCTGCTGCACAGCATCTTCCTCTCCACCTGACCTGACTGATGGAAAAACTCAAGCAAAGCATTTTTTTTTTTTTAGTGAATGACCGAGTTGAAACACCTTGGTACTCTCATTGTATTCTTTTCCCATTATAATCCTTAATCACCCAAAGTGATTAAGTACTCGAGTGGGTTGCCATTTCCTTTTCCAATCTGCCCAAACTTCCTCAAATCCTTTCCTGACTTCCAGCTTCCACAGGGGAGAACTTGGTAGTGGCCTCCACTAGTATCTCAGATGGAGAATGCCAAATAGAAGTATGTTAACCTTTAAAAAGTCATATGTGTTCTGTGTGTTGCAGCATGTTAGAAAAGTATTTGGTTCTTGACGTAATGGTATAATCCCAGAAATGAAATTGGGACTACAGAGACAGTGGTAGAGGCCAGAGAAGGTAAATTAGTTCCAGAGATGATTAGTAGTTATTTGGGCAGGGGCAGAGTGGGGAGATACTTTTAAAAGGAGAAGGTTAAGATAAAGGTTAAGATAGTAACTCAGTTCAATTAGTTTGGGACTCGGAATTTGCTAATTACACCTCTTACCCTAAGGTAAATCGAGTCCTTGTCCTTTTCTAGACATAGAGTTATGGTCCTTGAGTGATCTTTTTTAAAAACACATATAAGTCAATTCTTAAGAAGACTCTTTTCAGTGACTTTCTATTCTCTTTGGGTAACACTGAAAGTCCTTAGCATAGGCCTTTCATATCCTGCTTTGATTACCTGTCTAGTCTTCCCTCTCTTCTTTCTCCTTTGCACTCCTTAATCCAGCCACACTAAACTAACACACTGACTGAATTGGCTCCTATAATTCTGTGCTCTCTCTGGTCTCCAGGGCTTAGTCTAAGCCAAGCCCAGAATAC